>NC_086339.1:32850621-33150621 GCF_032445375.1 Bacillus rossius redtenbacheri | reverse complement strand
GAGTACAAAAATTCTTATTTCATTGTTTTTAAATCCTTTTCAGAAATTAATTTCATTATCCGCCATTTAAAATTATTAACATAAATATTTTGTTGATAAATAAAATGAATTTTAGCTAATTATGCTGATTTTAAAATGTTATTATATTATATGATCAATAAAATGATCATATGATCATATTATCATGGCTGATATTAAAATGTTATCATATCATATGATCATAAAAATGATCATATGATCATATTATCATTGGCATGTCCTACACTATAAACAGTGCGTGTTGTTGGTAAAAAGAATGAAAATAAATAAATGAACCAGCAGGATTAAAAATATTAGAAATTATTTGGTCGTTGCATGCAATTGTTCTGTCTTTTAAATATATGAATGTTAAAATTTATTGTGTCACTGGGAATAAAAATAGTGGTATAAACTGCAAGGGGTAGAAAAAATGGGCTGGAGGACAAAAAAATTCATAACTTCCTTCATAGGCACACCATCAGATCCGTTCAAATTTTGTAAATCTTAAAATTTTTATCAAAATTTGTCTGTAACAATTTTTAATAAAGACAAGCCATTATTGCAAAGAAATAAAAAAACAGGTGTTGGAATAAAAAAACTAAATTTCAGTACCATGTACGCTATCAAATCTGTTCTTAAATTATTTTAAACATTCTAATTATTGTCTAAAATGTTTGTTTAAGAAATTTTTTATGTGATCAAACATTACTGTAAGGGGTGGAAATAACAGTTAAAAGACAAAAAAAAAAATCATAACCTATTTTTAGTAGCTATTTACTTCCTCTTAAATAATGTAATAAAGTATATATTTTATTATTTTCAATTAAATGTTTTTGAAAAAGACACTATTAATTATAAAAATAATGATTGATTAATTTATTTCTTGTGTTTACTTGCGTGTTGTAAATATTAATATAAATAAATTTTTTGTCAGCGTTGAGTGTTAACGTATCGATTCAAGCTGATGTTGACTCACTGATTATTTAGAAATGTTTATGAATGAAGAAGTTGGCTTTTTTTATCCTATACTTTTATACTGCCTTAAAATACATTCGAGAATTTCACAATGACATAGTACAGAAAATAAAAAAAATTTACAATCATATTCTTATTTTAAAAAAATCACGATAAACAAATAACTTTGTGTTTTTCACAGGAGACATCTAAGTTTAAATTGTAATGTAATTTTTTTAATGAAAAATTATTAATTTTGAGAAGCACGCACTTATTTTTGGTTATGGTGTAAGCATTTGCAGCATTTTAGCTTAAATACCACTAAAAATTGTAAATAAAAATCTTGAAAAATTATTTATTTGAAAAAAAAAATTACCGTGTTTTTATTTTATCTAAAACATTCACTCATTTCAAATTTAAAGTTGATAATGCATATTTTATTATAATTTAATTAATACATAAGTTTCTAATAGAGAGCACGCACAGCACGTAAACCTATATTGAAGGCGTAGCTTAAGCCAAATATACAAGAAGGCAATAAAAATATTAACACCCTGAAGAAATATAAAAAAGGCAGAGTTGCCATTTTTTTTTAAAAGAAAATTCTTTGCCTGGTACCACGAACACTCGAATCTGTATCACCCTGGTGATGGCTTTAACGATACAGTAGTATTTAAGTAGGCCTTACTGAAAACGTTTTCTTTCAGGATATTTTATCAATTTTAGTTTTAATAATACTTAAGCACTAATAAAAAGTGGGATATAAAAATGTTATCTTCAAAATAGGATGAAGTTTGCTTGAAATTATTTAAAAATCGTCCCAGCTGTAATCACTAAACCTGTATTAATTATTATAAATCGATTTGTTTTGGACTAATTTTAGTAAGTTTAAATACGTCTTGCATTTAATTTAAAATCTGCTTAGCTATGCAGAAAGTTATTACAATTATTTTCGTAAATTGTAATATCCCTGTTTCAATAAAGTAATTAATATTGAGTGCGAATGTTTCATACTTTTTAAAACCCTACAAATGTTTATCTATCTAGGGTCGCCGATTATACTTGAAACACAACTTGAGATCAAAATTATTGAAATTTTTTTTATCTGAGTATTTTTGAATTTTGAAAATCCCATTTTATGTACCTTCAAATCAATATAGAAGTCATTTTCGGGTATTTTACCGTACAGTTTAATAAAAAAATTGCTTTCGAAGATAATTTTTTCGTTAAGTAAGCACAGAAACTGACTTGATGAGTAATAAAATGCTTTATAGGGTCGATTGTAGGCCAGAAATAAAAACAAATTTCAAGTGTAAAGTATGCATATTCCAATTTATAAAAGATTAACGTAGGTAAATAATTGCCGACTTGCTTGGTTTTAAAATTAATCATTTCATTTTGACATTTAATAAAATCTGCCGAAAAAATCCTGTAACTATTTTCTTTCATAAACGCTGAAAAATCCTTACAACGTAATTTGATCCAACTCGTAGAAACGTTAACTTTTCACGAACTCAGCCGAACATGTTTCAGAAAAGATTTACGTTTATTGCTGCGAAAGATAGAAATAACGTATGGCCTATTCCACTCACATTCCTTAGGATTCGTCTGTGGAATTAAAGAAGTTAAATTGCTAGATGACTACTGCCCTAATAAATCCTGCAACCTTTTTCAACCTGTCACCTCCAAAGAGTTATGCTCGCCTTCCGTGTTCAGCTCGAATTAATCTAGAATTATTTCGAAGATAGGCGGATTCCGTGAGATTAAGATCTCAGCTAAGCAGTTACCATGCTCTTTTTCTCATAGTGACATATTGGGCGCTCCCTCCATTTGAAGAAAAATTAAAAATTAATTGGTTTAACTTTATTTGTTAAGTGTTTGTGCCCATACATGCATTAACCGACGTTAAACAAAATAGTTCATATGTATGAACACGTTAACAATTAACGACAGTGTTGGCTTATGCGACTGGCCTTTTCATTCAGTCAAATCTTTGAATCAGTTATTTTGGCTTAGTAAAGAAACTGACACTGAATGTCCTAGACTTGTATACCATAAAGTCTTTCTTTAATTTAATGATATTGAGTGACTGCTGTCCTGGAGCAAACATAAACGAATATTTTTCAATGAGTGTTGCAATTAAGAAATATGTATTTTAAGCATGGCGAAACTCCCCAACAGTTAAATTGAAAAGAAATAATATTTTATTCGCACCAAGTTAAACCGTTATGGGCCACTTTGTTGTACCCTATTATTAAACTAGTTGGGTACTACTCTAGCCCTGTTGGATTACGTCTTAAAGCTTTCCCAACTCTCAATAAAACACTTTCACTAAAACCAATTCACTATCTTTTGCATTTTAATCAATATTAGTTATTGTAGCAGCAGATAATCTAATTGAACTAAGTCGTAAGAGCACAACTACAAAAATAATTTAATTCGATGTTTTTGCATTCCACTACATTAAACTTGCGGTAAACTGACAAAATAATTTCCAATTTAAATAGCATTAAATAGTGGAGGTAGGATGAGTTTTTTTTTCCACACACCCGCTAACCTTCACCTAAGTGTGGACACACTAAAAAGAGGTGTAATTCCATGAAATCTCGATTGATTGAGAGCAAAGTGTGAAATGGCCAAGATAGTTCGGTGAACTACCTCAAATACATTAGATAGTTATACCCGAAAGCTGCATCACTATTTACGACGCAGAATGGCTCATGTACTGCAGAGCAACCACCATTGAGCTACTATTCAGTAAAAAAAAATCAAAAATTCCCATCGTCGACCATCGTAGAGTGCACGGAAAGTCCAAATGAATCATTTCATCCTGGATGCGTGCAAGGTCAGGTTCGATCCGGAGATGGTCTGCAATGTTTCCATACATGGTTTAGGCCCGTTCACTGCGTTGACCACTAACATGAACCAGCATGTTTATTTAAACATTCTGGATGACCAGCCCTTGCCTTTCAAGTCAACATCTGCATTACGAGACCGCAATTTATATTGGAAGGGATTTTTTCAAGATCACAACAGCAAAGTTCATTGGACTGGACGCATGTGGAACTAGTTTTGTGAACACTTCCCGCCAAACCTATTTCAACTCGATTTGTCTGGAAGATCACCTTGCTTGAACGCCATTGAAAATATGTGTTACGTGTTAGAACAGCGGGTAAAGGCTCAGTCAAACAGGAGGCGGACTGTCCGCGCGGACCTGGCCGCCCGTCCGCCACGGACACAGTGTAACCTTAGATTGCATCATCCTGGTTAAACAGAAGGCGGTCTGCCGCAGCGGACCAGTCTAGTCCGCAGCGGACAGAGGAGCAGTTGTCATTTTCTACAAAGTTCGCGCGGACAGCAATGGCTGACGAGACGGAAAAATTAATAGATCTTGTGCGGGAGTGTGTTTATTTGTATGATGTTCGTCATCCTGACTACAAAGATGTAGTGAAGAAAGCAGAAGCATGGAAGGATATCGCGGATAAACTACATGAAAGTAGTAAGATAATTTGTTTTTATATGTATTCACTATATTCATATTATATTGTTTGTATATTATTTTATTTTTATTCATATTTGTATTTTATGTATTCATTAATGTGATATCTTCTATGTATACATATTTATTTATACTTTACAAATTAACACGAAACATTACAAAGAGCTTAATCATACAATGCAACAGTAATATAAATATGTAATAATATTTTACAAGTTTTTTACAATTTTTACATCATGATTCACGAACTTAAATAGTTGAAGTAATTAACGAAATGGTTTCGTACAGCATGGGCAGCATCACTAGATCGTTCTTTCAATGGAGTAGTGGCTGAGAAAGCATTGGTGGGTTGATTTGTTATATCGTCTGTTAATTCTAGCTCATCAGTTGTGACATTTTCTGTGTTAGCTCTAATAAAATTGTGAAGACAACAAGCAGCTTTGACAACGTGTACAGCTGTATCAACATTACATTCGATAGGTCTAAAAAATATACGCCACTTTTGAGTTAAAATGCCGAAGGCATTTTCCACGATACGTCGTGCTCTGCAATGTCGTTTATTGTACCTTCTTTTTTCTATATTATCAACGACCGCCTTTCTTGGGAACGGACGCATCAAATAAGTTTGTAACTTGAACCCTTCATCACCTACAAACACATGAGGGACGGGGGTTTCTGTCCCGGGTAATGGTTTTGGAGGAAGAATTGTTTTGTTATCAACAAAATCGCGATAGAAAGAGGAGTTCTCGAAAATGGCACTATCACTGTGCCGACCACAACTACCTATGTCAACGACAATAAAATTGTAGTAAGGATCAACTATGGACAAGAGAACAATCGAAAAAAAGTTTTTATAACAATAATAACTTGATCCACTCTTGTTAGGGCATTTGATTTCCACGTGTTTCCCATCTATACTCCCGATGCAGTTGGGAAAGTTCCATCGTTCTCTAAAGCCAACTTCAGATTTCCTCCAAACTTCCTCTGTTGGAGTAGCCAAGTACAACGGTTGTAGAACGTTCCATATCTCGACGCACACTTCTTTAACTATGCTGGAAACAGTAGTGCGTCCAACACGGAAGGAAAAGGCAATAGTGTGATGGGAATCACCTGTAGCCAAATACCTGAAACAATACAAACGAAGCATGAACAGTTTCATAAATAGAATAATATATTAGAATTAATTATTGTAACATTTATTATACATTAAAATTAATGTGAGTTTTAGTTATTACTTATGTTTCAAACTTGTTTTTGATTTTATCGTTCTGCTTAAATGATGTTTGTATACTGTTTTGTACAGGTGAAACTGTTAAACTCAAATGGAAGAATTTGAGGGATTCATATGTGAAGTATCTCAAGTTCTTGAAGGGAGCTACAGGTTCGGCAAAGAAGTTTAAAAATTGGCCCTGGGCGGCAAATTTGGAATTCCTTCAAGATACAGTTTCTCCACGGGTAACCGCGTCAAATATACCACAGACGGGTGAAACAGACGATCCGATAGAAGAAGCTAGCAACGAGGGTAGCTGTGCGACAGATGATTCCCAAATTCCACCGCCCCAGAAAAAATCCAAACCAAAGGACGTTAGCACAGATGTTCATGCGATTATAAAGTATCTAAATAACAAAAAGGACAACAAACCTAGGAACAACCTCGACCGTATTAACCACTTGTTCTTAAGTTATGCGGAGACATTTAAAAGGTTTTCACCTAGAACACAAGCAGTTATAAAAATGGAGATGGCTCAAATGTTTGGCCGGGCTGAACTTCGCGAACTGGAAACTTCACACCCATCCTCCCCTTTAAATTCAAGTAGTTCATCGTGGCCACCGAACTGTACTGCTACCTCCTCCGGGGTAGTGGATTACACCGATCTGAACTATACCAACAAGCCACCGTTTGTTGGAATCCATGCAACCTCTGGCGATTCGGCAAAAGAATGGTACGAAACATTCCAAGGACACATGTAAAATTATGTAAATGCATGTAAAGGTAAATTTCAAAATCTGCTGTCTACGGATATTGTATTGTGTTATGTAAAAAAATGTAGTGTAAAGTTATTGTACAAATAATTAAACTAAAGAGAAAAATTATTTTTAAATAAGTAATTGTATTACTTACCTTAAACAGATAGCTAGTCTTTCCTTCGTCCCAATGGGTTTCCTCCAGTTAGTGGCCACTTTTGATGTTCAAGGAGGGTATGCAATTTGTCAAATTGTTCTTGAGACATTCGAAAATATGTGAAAAATCGGTCTTCGAATGAACTCAACTCACAGCATAATCGGTGAAACTCGCCGAACACCTCTCTTGTTTCATTTATTTCATGCACCCATTTTCTTTTTCTTTTTGCTTTACTCAAAGCGAACATAAGAAGTAACTCTTCTTCGTCAGATGAACTGCTGGACATCTTGAAATGACAACAAGAAAACACGAATTCCAGACAGAGAATTGAATATCACACTGTTTCACTGCAACTGTTTTCACACTGGTTCGCCTCGACTTGTCCGCATTCTGTCTGGCTTCCCTAGTCCGCGGCGGACTGCGGTCGTTTCGCCCGCGCGGACAGTCCGCCTTCTGTTTGACTGAGCCTTAAAACATTGCGGATATCAACACCCGCAATTTGGTGGGATTGCACGATCAAATCCTCAGTGAGTGGCTTAACCTGGATGCAACGTACCTGCACAGTCTTCTTGGACTCACTTCCTGGCCGAATCCAGGCAGTTATCAAGTCCAGAGGTGGAGTTACACGGTGTTAAAAGATGCTTGTGATGATTTCTCCAGAGGTGACAAATTTTTTTTTTTTCGGTGAGCTTACTTCATGTATACAAAAAAAAACCATAGCCATGTGTTGTACAAAGTAATAATATATTTTTATGACGTGACAACGTCTAATAAATCGATGAACGCCGGCTGCACGCACGAAAAAAGATGACTCATTGTCCCGTTACGCTCATTGTACGCTTGAGCCGCATCTATCTCTCTTCCACTCGATTGGAACAACCATCGATTTGACTTTTTCGAGGCACATTAAACTTGAAACACTCCCATTCGTTTCCTACTTTTCCTATCATCGTCCTATCCTTAAGAGAATAACACAGATTGGAATAAGTTAAATAGCAAACATGTATAAAAGTTATAGTTAAAATAATTTTTTCGTTAAAGTAATAAACATATCTGAATTAATGAGTGCAAATAAAAGTAAATTCATCAATTAAATTGTAGATTTCATTTCCAAAAGATTGTAATTCTGCAAAAAAAATTGGTTGTCTGTAAAGTCGGTTTACGGACGATAGTTTAACGTGACAACGTCATAACAAAACATTAATGAAATGATTGCATAGTTTTATGAAAAAAATTGAATCATTTTTATTGAATTATCACTATTTTGTATGAATGCAAAGGAGGAGTGAAATGAAATCTACAATTTAATTGATAAATTTACTTTTATTTGCACTCATTAATTCAAATATGTTTATTACTTTAACGAATAGATTATTTTAACTATAACTTTTATACATGTTTGCTATTTAACTTCTTCCAAACTGTGTTATTCTGTTAAGGATAGGACGATGATAGGAAAAGTAGAAAACGAATGAGAGTGTTTCAAGTTTAATGTGCCTCGAAAAAGTCAGATCAATGGTTTTCCAATCGAGTGGAAGAGAGAGAGATTCGGCGCAAGCGTACAATGAACTAAACGGGACACAGTGTAACGGGACACTTTTTCGTGCGTGCAGCCGGCTTTTATCGATATATTAGACGTCAGTCAAAAATGGGGCTAAGTTTATGTCCATTATAGCCAGGCTACAGTGCTAGTTTTTTGTAGTGTAAGTGACTATCGCTATAACTAGGGATAGGAAAAATTCGCGGGTTCAATGACCTGCAGGATGAACTCCATAGTTCTACGTACATTCGATCAAATGCCACCCACCCATTGGCTGCCGTCTTGTGAGACATCCCAACGTAGCAGCCTGTGATTCGATAAAGCTTTGGTCGGGCGTTTCTTATTGGCCCAGAGTCATCCTGGTGAGTTGTGAGCCAATAGCAGAGGCAGCACTGAGGTGTAACTATTTGTATTTTAGCCTGTCGCGAAATGAACCCGCGAATTTTTCCTATCCCTAGCTATAACTAGCCATGTATTACCACTATGTTGCCAGCTGTCACGAACAAAGTACGAGTAGGTTTTGAATTAAAGTAACTGAAGTTCGTTTTGTACTGGCGAGGAAAAACATGCACATCACATTATGGAAACATTCCATTGAATAAGACCATCAAAGTGTATATGTGAATTTGTCACTCTAAAATAAAAAAATAATAATAAATCTACTCGATTAAACGAATCTGCAGTACTTTAAATATAATGCACGTAAGATAAGATTATATCTCTTTGTGTTTTATATTGTCTAGTATTTAGGACAAAAATAGTTTACTGTTGTTCCTTATTATACCTTATAATGCTTCTTAAAATAATTATTACATTTTATTTATTTACTCGTAAATACGAAATAATACTTTAGAGATTCTTTAATGGTATGCTAGAGATAAATATTTTTAAAATAATAAAACAGCAAATCAGCAGATGGATTTCAGTTAACTGAGAAACACTTCTTTTAAGTAGAACGATAAATTATTTGGCCATATGTACTTTCTTTAACAAACCAAACCACGTCAAAAACAGGTATTTTCACAGCATTGAATTTTGTTCAGTTTATAAAAAATTATTGGTTGGTTTTTCTCGAAACTACGATTAGCCAAAGAATCATTTTTCATACTTTCCACTCAGATTTCTTTGACTCTGAATAATAAAGAACACTCTTGAGATTAAGTGGAAAGTGGAAAGGACCGGGGATGAGAGAAAGTTAATGAAAGCAACGAGGAAGAGGTATCGCAGTGGGCTGGGGCACATCTTAAAGAGGAATAGTTCACGGAGGATTATCAATGTGAAGATCAATGGGAAGAGAGAACTAGGAAGACACAGGAGGCTGACAGGAGAAGGAGATGACCATCTACCAGATCCTGATAGCTCAAATACAGAGAAATGGGTGAAATTATTTGAGCCAAACTGTTATAGATTAAAGTATATTCACGGACCTTACAACGGGAACTACGCCAAAATTAAACGTAACCTTCGAAATATTTCCATATAACTTTGTCTTGGTTTACACTAACCCTGATTCTGACTGTCGATGTAAACAGGTTGACCATAACGTAGAAATAAAAGTATCATTTTAGTACCTACTCTTTTAAAAATTTTCTCCTTTAATTCACGGAGAAAGCTGTTTACAAATTATCCAGGGATCTTCTCAAATTTACGGATATCTTCGTTATTTTACGGAATACGTGTTAACATACTTTGAACATAAATCAATGCAAAAGAATATTCTTGGTGTATAAAAAAACATTCAAAAACTGGTCAATTCTACAATAAGAACACTCTTATTTTTCCCACCTTTGTTAAGAATGAAACATGCAACTCCAAAGTCGAAATACGGCGTACCTTCTACGAAGATTCGGTTATTTCAAATTACGAAGAATCTTCGTTTTTTTTTTTTTTTTTTAAACTTTCGTAAATTTATTGTAATTTCTAACTGTGTAGACTAGAGTAGTTTATTAATACTTAGTCAATGCTCCAAAACGATTGTTGTGAGTTCATGATCAGAAAGTAAACTTAACATCCTGGGTAATAAATAGCCATTAATTTAAAGTGAAAAACTTCATTAGTGGTCAAATGTTTATAGGGAAGCGTGGTGGCAAAATACGCTGCCAAGTTTAGCAAACGAAAATAAGATGGCTGCCATGAAATCATACCGGCTGATGTAATATATTCCTTGGAATTGGTGGTGGGGGGGTCATTCTGCCAGTGGCTTCCGTGGAGGAAGGTTCCGTCCCAATTTTTAATCGTATAACTTTGCGGGTCCGAAACCAGTTCGATGTTGCATAGAGTTAAGAAATAAGGGAGTCGGTGTGTGCAATCATTGACATGGTTGTTCTTAAAGTAAAAATGAGGACAATAGTTTATGTCAAAGTTTAATTCTAAATCATTGCAGATGTTTTTTTCGTGTTTGTTTGAAAATAGGTACTCACTACATGATGTAATTTTTACGATTATTCTGAACGAACTCATTTCAAGCTACTAAACAAACATTAAGAATATTATCTTTTATACAGCTACGATATGTTTTTCTATCCAACGCTAACCAGTTGACTTCAACTTCAAAACAGGCACCCACTCCATAGACCAATTACTTCAAAGCGAAATCCCAGGGAACGTATCTAAGAAAACGTACAAACGTAACAAAGCATTAACAACAGTCTGCAAGTGTAAAACATTACTTGGAATTTTTCTTAAAAATTTGTAACATCTTAGCTCCCAGTATACAGCATTTTTTTGGAGTAGTTTCGTGGATGCGACGAAAGTAAAGTAACGGAAATGTGTAACAAACGGGGCTGCTATTTATGGCGGCTGGTGCGAACCGAAGTTCACAAAGCCAAAGTGAAACTGTAGAAACTCTTTAATGAATTTTACAAAATGGGCAGTATATAAATAAAGTTCTTTGCAGAATAGTAGTTCCAAACATGGGGTTTAGTAATTTCTTCAAGTCTTTTTTTTTTTTTTTTGCTTTTTATCGGAGACGTTTCTTTATATAGTTTAAAATTTATTTCTGCTAATCAATTGATTCGATAGTCAACGTAGCTGCTCCAACAGGGAATTATAGCGGTCGGTGTGGAAACTACGTGTGATTCGCGTCTAGAAATAATTTTGGTATAAATCTCAATCTGCGCTATCACGCTTGACATTATTTTAAAGAATTCTACGTTAAATTTCGTGTCTGAGTTTCGTATTGTAAGTGTATTTTGCAAAATGAAATCACGTGAATTTCTCGTTACCGAGCTTAGATGTTACGCAACTGTGACGAGTACTTAAATAATCGCCCACATTTTTTTTTTACTTTTTATTTGGTTGAAGTAAGTAGCAGACATCCCAGGGGCTTGTCATGACGACGGCGAGGGACCAGCTACGCGCTATCGGGAAACGAAGGGCCCACGAGGGAAAACGTATCGGAGTCCGATACCCCGATATGCAGCCTGCGATTGAAGGAGTGAGGCCTCGAGCTGCCTTGCAGTCCTGGGAAGCCTTCTTTTCACAGACGAGAGAGCCACACCCGAAGTTCCCCGAAGTTCATGCTCGCTTCTTTTTTTTCGTACCACGTCAGTTGTATTTATTTGGGTGGAAAAAAAATCGCGGGCATTTATTCTCCAAATGCGCGGGTTTAACTTATAAGATGTCATTCTTAAAATTAGCAAGAAGTAATTCAAATTATTATTCAGTAGGTTAGCTACATTATAAATACTTTAAAACATTGTGGATGGTTGGTTAGATTAGGTAAGTATAGCTGCATTAAACATACTGTAAAATCATTTAATGGTTGCTTAGCAAATAACCTTTTAATATGTAGCTATCCAGCGCTAGGAAACCGTTTACATGATTTCACAGTATCTTTAATGTAGCTATCCTAACCAAATCAACCGTCCACAATGTTTTAAAGTATTTATAATGTAGCTAACCTAATCTAATTGACCATTAGTTATCATGAGTTGTATATTTATTTACAATGAACAAAAAAACCTCCAAAGATGCACGATCGGGCGTTTGGCTATCTCGTCTGTTGAAAGAAGGCTTGCCAACGTGAGTTTTCGGGTACGTCCAGAAGGACGAGTAAATCGTAGGCTTCCCGGAGTCCCACTGTTGCGCGTGGGAGGCCTGAGGTTCACAAACCTCCGATCAGTCGCCGAACACACCCGATGTTCGCAGCTCGTTCGCTCGTTCGCTCGTTCGCTCAACTTCGCGGTCGGAATTTTAAAAAAATACACACTATTTTACAAGTTTTCATACGTTTTCACTATTTAAGAGCATTTTAAAAGTCGTTACGTAACTCAACTAGCCTTTGATCACACTTGGAGATCACCTAGACGTTCGAAAATTCACCCTAAAGATAACACAAAGAAAGAGAAAAAATTGGTTGTCTGTAAAGTCGGTTTACGGACGATAGTTTAATGTGACAACGTCATTGCAAAACATTGATGAAATGATTGCGTACTTTATGAATAAAATTGAATAATTTTTATTTTAATAATAAAAGAATAAATACTTAAAATTATACTAGTAATTAGATTTTTAAAATGCAAGAATAATTAACCTTTATTGCCGAAATTGTTGTTGTAATAAGCAATGAAAACCACATTAACTTTTCACTTCACTTTATAAACAGTCGAGTGGAAGAGAGATAGATGTGGCGCAAGCGTACAAAGAGCGTAACGGGACACAGCGTAACGGAACAATGTGCGTAACGGGACACTTTTTCGTGCGTGCAGCCGGCGTTCATCGATTTATTAGACGTTGTCACGTCAAAAAAGAAACCACTAGGGTTGTAGGAATCATATTTTGGTACCACAACATACATAACCTGTTAATGTTGGTAAAGTTATCCAATGGGTTGTTGGTACATTGCCATTGTTCTTTAGAGGCATGGAACTTGTATAGGCTAAGTTATGTTATAGAATGTTCTGTTGGCGGACTCTGAATGTTTGTTACTGCCAATTTGTAAACCTACACTTTAATTTATTTTTATTGATCGAACAGTAATATTCATGTAAAATCACATATATTGGTCAATTTGTATATTTACGTAAAAACAACTGTATCACTACAAATAATGTGTTCACAGTTACACTGGGTTCGTATTCTTACCCGGACATTTGTGTTTTGTGTTGTTCAGTACCTACAGTTGTTAAAGTAATTTGTAAACCGTTCTGTGAATAGCTTTCCAGTACTAACTGCTAACATTAATAAACATAATAAAACAAAATAAAGTCCGATAATTTAATTTTCGATTATCATTTTCATTGTTAAAAAAATTATGCCTGAATGTAACATCAATTAAAATATACAATTATGCGCCAATTTTTGTAAGGTATACTCGGTATTATTTTGAAAAACGTGCTTCATGTATGCGAAAATAACCTTATCTTTGTTCTAGTATTAAAAATTATTTCTTACCAACTAGTTTCCAAAGGAAACTTTTGTAAAAGTACAGAATAATTTTTTTTGTATGTGCATAACAAGACTGCAGTGCTCTTTTTTTTTTGCTCGTTTTACGTAATGCATAATTTTACATAAAGGATTTTTTTTTTTTTTTTCGTAACCTGGCTTCATCACTGTTGCCTAAGATGTACAAGTTCTGTCCCTGCCCGAACACGCCCGAATATTCACCTTCGGCCAACCTCGGGTCTATTTATATATATTTATATTTCTCTGTTTATTTTAAAGTAGCTATACTAACCTAACTAACCGTCCATAGTGTTTTAAAGTGTTTTAATCTAGCTAACCTAACCGACCACTTTTAATATTTGAATTCATTTTTTCCTGCGCAAAAATAGAACAAATCCCGAGGTTGGCCGGAGGTGAATATTCGGGCATGTTCAGGCAGGGACAGAGCTTGATGTACATATTAGGCTTCTCGTTTGACTGTACGTTTGCCATTCACACGAGGAGCCGAGCAGGAGGCTATCCGACGTCGTGTGGTGAATTACCTACCTAGGTTGGCGTGCTTTGCCGAAGTAACCTTAGCACACCTCAGAGACGTGTCGTTTATGGATGGTGTCTGGAGAGGAGAGAGTTTCCCCTGCAGGGGTGGCGGTATAGTGTCCTCGCGATGGTAATCTCCAGGCGCTTGAGGCGAGACGAGCGGGCTTGCATGCGCGGCAAACCGTTTCCCACGCGTGTACGTCTACAAACGTTTCGCCGCGTTGTACATTTCCTCGCTTTCCCCTTTTTGCCGCCTCCTACGGCGTGAGCTCCTGTCTTGAGGAAATTGTGTGGCCTCTGGGACAGGCGTAGCAAAGCCGGCTCGTGTTTCCGGACGGAGAACGAAGTGTTCCCGCCGCGCCGTTTATTTTATGCGGGTTTACCTGTAACATGTTAGTATTCGTGTTCTGTCGGATGTGCACACATTTAGAAAATGGAATTTTTTTTTGTTTTCTTTCCCCTCCCATACCTTTATTTACATTTTATTTATCAACCATATTTACATTATGATGAATTGCATTACAAAAAAATATATATTTTTTCAAGGACAAATATTTTCTTCTGGTTGGATGAAATAATATTTATATGTGAGGTTAAATTGCACGTATTTATTCATATTTATTCATTGATTTATCTTCGGTTAACCCTTTCCTGCCTAGAAATGTAAAAAAATTGAATTTTGTAATTTTTATTTCATTTTTATATTTAAGTGGGCGTAAAAGGAGACCCTAATTTTTTACAAATTTTTTAATTTATATTTAATATATTTTTTAATGATGGGACTTTTAAGTCCTGACAGGCATTTATCATATGTCCAGCTCAACGAACAACAAAAAGGGCGCTCCAGACTGGTGCAGCGCTGCCGTATTAGTGCCGCAACCTCTCGGCTGTCAATCGAACTTCTTTGACAACTGGCAGAGCGGAGCTATACAGGGACCCAGAGGTCCCGACAGGCAGCATGTGGTTTCAAACATGCACACACTATTTCTATGGGGCTTCAAACATTGTGGGACTTACAAGTACCGCCAGGCAGGAAAGGGTTTTAAAGTGGGTGGTGCTGTTAAGTCAATAGGCTTTCTTAACTTAACATAACACTTACTACATATGTTAATCAATTAGCTCTGCAGTGGTTATTCAAATAAGTTATTTAACGTAAAAAAATAGACGTGACGTATAAAATATATAATTTGTGGGGAAACAAACTTAATCTTGTACGTAGAGGACAGGTTTCTTAAAGACTTTCCGACAAAACTGATCTTCAAATATTTCATTTGCAATGTGAATAACCAAGTAATTGACATACAGTAAACAAGCTACTAATATTAACAATTTTTTTTTAAATTATGTGAAGTTTGGGAAAAAATCATTTTGTAAAAATAAATATTGGGGCAAATATAGGTGTCGTTATCACCCAAATAGTTCATAAAAAATTAATTTTATGGCAGCGGCAAGTTTTGCGTGGTGGGTGAAGAAATTTGTTAACCTAAATATTATATACAGGTTCAGAGTTCATATTTTAATCATTTCTCTCTGATTTGCAATAAAGAGCTATTGTTTATATCTAGCTTAATGCGTATATTTGCCTTGTGAAGCACATTATACCAAAAGCTATATATATACATACGCACACACATATACACACACACTAGCTGAAGTAGACTACCCGGTGTTACCCGGGTTAAACACACTAAGGGCAGATTTCACCATCGCCGGTTAAGGAGTTTAAACATTGGTTAAGAACACTTAAACATCGTTTAGTTGTGAATTATATTTCACCAAAAGTTAAACAGTGTTTAAGTTCGTTAACAGTTGTTTAACATTAACCGCCCAAATTCGGGCGGTTAAGTCTTAAACAGTTGTTTTAAAGAGGAGTTGTGTCTCGTAATGGCCGCGCGAATGTACGATTTAATTTTTGAAGAGGATGATGATAATGTGCGAAGAAGGCCTAGATGGGTTCAAGAAAGATCAAACTATCTGGACGATTATGATGATGTTGACTTTGTCAAGCATTATTTTAATTAAAGGTTTTTTAAAGTGTTGTTTTACAAGTATAGGTATATATATATATATATACATATTAATTTGAAAGCAGTATCAAGTTTATATCTTAAATAACTTCTAATTGAGTAGTATTTCTTCACTTTCTAGGTTATATTTTCGGCAAAAAAATATTACAATAATTTTTACTACATACCCAAATACCTTGCTACATACCTGTTTTAAATATCTCCAACTTTTCCTTTGCAGCTACCTTTCTCGTTTGTCTTTTTAAATTCTCGTAGCACGCCTTCAAAGCATCACTACAGCGATTGGTGGAAGGGCTTGAAGCATTGAATATCTTCGTCACAATTTCCCAAGATTTATTTTTTTCTTTATTTGTAACGGCATCCGTTTTTTTATTTTCTATTGTACTCGCGTGTTCTTGAACCAATTCAACTAGCAGTTCCTTTTCATACGAAGTAAAATTAACAGAACGTTTGCGTCTCTCACCCATGTTTCAAAACAAGTATTAAATTTCAATAGCGCACTTTATTTTACATCACACCAAGCTGCAACACATACGTAACAATATAGCATCGCCACCGCCTTCTTTATATGAATCTTCTAGGCGAATAAAACTTAAAACAAGGTGTAACTAATCAATGGTAAGAAATGCGTGGTGAAATGAAAAAGCTTAACGGTTGTTTAAGAACGGAGTGTTAACTTTAAACAACCGTTAGTAAACACATTGTTTAACGACCGCATGGTGAAATTGGCCCTAAGTGTAATATAAGAGATTAAAGTCTGTAGCACATACACTTGTAAAACGAGAAATTTTGGTTTTAAAGTCCCATTGATTGCACTATCTCGTTGCATCAAGGCTACGCATCAGAAAGACCGTGACGCTAATCCTCAGCTTCATTTTGCGGGAAAGCATGCAACCCCTAGGCAAGGCATGAAGGACGCACCAAACGATAGAACGTTAAAAACTGAAGGCAACGCCATGTATTGACGAAGTTCTAAACTAAACTGTTATTAGCGCCTTGATTTCGCTAGCAGCCGCGAGCTTCACTAAGCGAATGGGTTTCGCCAAGAAGGATACACTCAATATATAACCGTGTGGCGGACACAGAGAAATGACACAGAATTAATGTCTGTGTGTCTCTGACCTACCTCATATGATTTTCTATTACAAAACTGAAATTTTTCACTTTTTTACTCTTTTTGGGAAGGAATTTCATAATTATATGTTGTCTGTCTCACTGTACGGCCCATAAACTATCTATATGCCAACAAATCATGTCTATCCGATGCTCCGTTGCTGCGCGAAAGAAGGACAAACAGACAAACACACTTCCGCATTTGTAATATTGGTAAGGATAAATTCATACATATATATATTGTATATTTCAAATAATTCTTCTTATTGAATCTGCAACCGTTTTTCGGTCAGTTTCTCATCCATTCAGTACCTACTTACAATTAGAAGTAATTTGGAGAATTAATTGTTTGCATACGTCTATTTCTAGAACGCATTTTTTTGTAAATAGAACAGAAATACTAACGTAAACTTACAGAAATATTCAAATTTTTATATTAATATGAAAACATCTGCATCGCTACAAAATAGTGTTCGCAGTAATGCTGTGCTGAAATTCATTCTTTACATTGTCCCATTTACCTCTGATAGTAGGCATTATTTGTAAACCGTTCCCTAAATAGCTTTACAATATTAACTACACACATAATAAGCATGATTCAACAAAATAAGAAATTATTTTTTTTTTAATTTTCGATTAATTTTTTCATTGTTTCAAAAAAAAATATTGCTTGAATGAAACATTAAATAAAATATAAAATTTTGCACCAACTTTCGTCAGAGAAACTCAGTATTATTTCGAAAAAAAAGTATTTCATACATGCAAAAATAACCATAGCCATGTTTTATTAAAAAACTTACTATATATTTCTTGTAGTGTTAAAAACTATTTCTTGGCAACTTGTTTCCAAAGGTTATCTTTTTTAAACCTACAGAATTTTTTTGACGTGACAAAGTCTAATAAATCGATGAACGCCGGCTACACGCACGAAAAAGTGTCCCGTTATGCACATTGTTCCGTTACGCTGTGTCTCGTTACGCTCATTGTACGCTTGCGCCGCATCTATATCTCTTCCACTCTACTGTTAATAAAGTGAAGTGAAAAGTTAATGTGGTTTTCATTGCTTATTACAACAACAATTTCGTCAACAAAGGTTAATTATTCTTGCATTTTAAAAATCTGATTACAAGTATAATTTCAAGTATTTATTTTTTATTATTAAAATAAAATTAATTCAATTTTATTCATAAAGTATGCAATCATTTCATCAATGTTTTAATATGACGTCACTTTAAACGATCGTCCGTAAACCGACTTTACTGACAGCCAATTTTTTTTATTTTATTTCTGTGGATGAAATTGTCGGGAGGTCTAGAGGGAGAAAAAACGAAAGGCTGCAGCGCGCGAAAAGGAAAGAAGGGTGTAGACAAGCGAGGTGACGTAAGACGTGGCAAAACCAAACCGATGCCAGAACGCCTTATCTCCGATTCTTGGCCGAACGTGTCCAGTACGGTCGATTGTACTGGACTGGGCAGGGTGAGGGGGGGGGGGGATCGGGGAAGAAGTGCACCGTCAAGGGAAGTATGGGGCAGCTGCCCATCGACCAGACGGCATGAGGAAACTGTTTCCTGCTCAGTGGCCCTTCCTCCGATATCTACCGCCGTGATTCTCACACTCGGAGATACACCCGATCTCTCGGCACAAAGAAACCTCTTCGCTTTCAGTCGACCGGCCTCAGGGAAACAGAAGGCAAAGTCAACCAAGACAATTTTGATATAATACTCAAAAAATTAAATTTTGTAAAATATCATTCAATTAAATAAATAAAAAGTTGTTGTTAAGGTTGTTTCTCAAAACAGGTTGTTTCTACTGAACCTACTCCGAGTCAATTTGGAACAGAGATAGCTAAAAAAAACACGACAAACACACAAGTCATACATATATTATTACGAGGGGAAAATCATATAAGTTTATATATTGGTAAAATATTAACAAAATAAAAAAAATTAAGATGTCCTTTCTCTATTTTAACCTGGAATATTTGTTTACATTTTAGCACCGGCTGTTTTATGCTTACACTTTTGGTTATAAATATTTTAACAGAGGATTTTCAAATAAATATTAAATCGGAATGCCCGGAAAAGAAAAAAAATTGGTTGTCTGTAAAGTCGATTTACGGACGATAGTTTAACGTGACAACGTCATAACAAAACATTGATGAAATGATTGCATACTTTTATGAATAAAATTGAATCATTTTTATTGAATTATCACTATTTTGTATGGATATAAAGAATGAGTGAAATGATCTCTACAATTTAGTTGACAAATTTACTTTTATTTGCACTCATTAATTCAAATATTTTTATGACTTTAACTAACAGATTCTTTTAACTATAACTTTTATACATGTTTGCTATTTAACTTCTTCCAATCTGTGTTATTCTGTTAAGGATAGGACGATGATAGGAAAAGTAGGAAACTAATGGGATTGTTTCAAGTTTAATGTGCCTCGAAAAAGTCAAACCGATGGTTGTTCCAATCGAGTGGAAGAGAGATACGGTGCAAGTGTATAATGAGTGTAACGGGACACAGTGTAACGGGACAAAGTGCGTAACGGGACACTTTTTCGTGCGTGCAGCCGGCGTTCATCGATATATTAGACGTTGTCACGTCAAAATGAAATTTTGTAAAATTTCATGCAATTAAATAAATAAAAAGTTGTTGCTGTTAAGGTTGTTTCTCAAAACAGGTTGTTTCTACTGAACTTACTCCGAGTCAATTTGGAACAGAGGTAGTTAAAAAAAAAAAAAAACAGGACAAACACACAAGTCATACATACATCATTACGAGGGAAAAATCATATAAGTTGATATATTGGTAAAATATTATAAAAAAAAAATGAAGATGGTCTTTCTCTATTGTAACCTGGAATATATGTTTGCATTTTAGAACCGGCTGTTTAATGCGGATTTTCAAATAAATATTAAATCCGAATGCCCAGAAAAGAAAAAAAAATTGGTTGTCTGTAAAGTCGGTTTACGGACGATAGTTTAACGTGACAACGTCATAACAAAACATTGATGAAATTATTGCATACTTTTAGGAATAAAATTGAATCATTTTTATTGAATTATCAATAATTTGTATGGAAACAAAGAAGGAGTGAAATAAAATCTACCATTTAATTGATAAATTTACTTTTATTTGCACTCATTAATACAAATATTTTTATTACTTTAACGAAGAGATTATTTTAACTATAACTAGTTTACATGTTTGCTATTTAATTTCTTCCAATCTGTGTTATTCTGTTAAGGATAGGACGATGATCGGAAAAGTAGGACACGAATGGGAGTGTTTCAAGTTTAACGTGCCTCGAAAAAGTCAAACCGATGGTTGTTCCAATCGAGTGGAAGAGAGACAGATGCGGCGCAAGCGTACAGTGAGCGTAACGGGACACAGCTCAACGGGACAATGTGCGTAACGGGACAATGAGTCATCCTTTTTCGTGCGTGCAGCCGGCGTTCATCGATGTATTAGACGTTGTCACGTCAATAAGATAAAAAAAATTACAGTTATATATACCCAAACTAATATCGTTGAAGCAGGTGCGATGATCCGTGGAGCGACGTGACGTCATCTCGGCTTCGGAAAGCGATGAAGCAACGCCGTCCCAAATGGCCGTCGGGTCGACCTTTGAATATATATACTGTATAGAAGTCGCGAGTGGATAGGATTTACTCTACGTTTTTCAGAAGCGTATGATGAGCAGCTTGGGAACTTCACCGCTGCAGTGCGCTGCCGTAACGCCCTGTATCGTCTTAGTTGTTATTTACACGCTAGAGCGCAGCACTGTCGCCCGCTGTCATTCCCCGCACCCGCCGTCTATCATTCACTGCAGCTCAAGGTCGTTCAACGGGAGGGGGAAGGGGTGTTTGAAGAGTTCGACACTTGTCCGCTAGGGACCACCACAAGTCGATGCCATAGAGATGGTGGCGATTGCGGCGGTGAATTAACCAACTACCTCAAAACCGTATTAGAAATTTTAACCTGGGCTGGCTACTTCTATACAGTATATATATTCAAAGGTGTCGACGGACGTGGAACATAGACCATGATCGGGCGACGGAACCTGTCTGGTCGGGCAGCGCGTGCCGCTGACACGAGGAATGAATCTCTCGCGGCGTCTCTCCAGCGGTTTCCAGTGTTTACATTTTAAATAGCTGACGCGT
Source organism: Bacillus rossius redtenbacheri (assembly GCF_032445375.1). Classification (NCBI taxonomy): domain Eukaryota; kingdom Metazoa; phylum Arthropoda; class Insecta; order Phasmatodea; family Bacillidae; genus Bacillus; species Bacillus rossius. The sequence goes on along the minus strand of NC_086339.1, from coordinate 33,129,251 downwards.
CGCGCAGCTCTCGTTCTAAACGGCCCCCGAGGGAGTGACGGGAAAAACAAAACACAGACGACACCGCTCCCAGCGGGCAATGCTGCATATATCGCTACGTAGGTAAAAAAAAAAGCGCAATAAAAAACAAAGCACGCAATTTAGTTTAAAAAAAAATGGTTGTCTGTAAAGTCGGTTTACGGACGATAGTTTAACGTGACAACGTCATAACAAAACATTGATGAAATTATTGCATACTTTTAAGTATAAAATTGAATCAATTTTATTGAATTATCACTATTTTGTATGGATACAAAGAAGGAGAGAAATGAAATCTACAATTTAAATGATAAATTTACTTTTATTTGCACTCAATAATTCAAATACGTTTATTACTTTAACGAAGAGATTATTTTAACTATAACTTTTATACATGTTTGCTATTTAACTTCTTCCAATCTGTGTTATTCTGTTTTGAAGGATAGGACGATGATACGAAAAGTAGGAAACGAATGGGAGTGTTTCAAGTTTAATGTGGCTCGAAAAAGTCAAATCGAAGGTTGTTCCAATCGAGTGGAAGAGAGATAGATGCGGCACGAGCGTACAATGAGCGTAACGGGACACAGCGTAACGGGACAATGAGTCATCCTTTTTCGTGCGTGCAGTCGGCGTTATTCGATTTATTAGACGTTGTCACGTCAAAAAATCCAGCAATTAATAGCAAAGTCACCACAAGAATACGAATAAAGTTACGTATAAAAATGAACATGCAAATTTGACAACACTGTAAGTATTCCACAAAATACATTTATTTCAAGTCCAAAGAAATGAAAATATAGTTTTCGACAGAAGAGCGTTTTTTTTTTTTTAAATTTCAAATGTTTTTCAACTTGCATCACAAAAATAAATTCCCTTGTGCTCATAATAATAACGTTAGCTGAAGCACTGTAATTTTTTTCTACGGGCATCGACTGTTCAATTGATAGTTAATCCATAATTTTTTTTAAATACACATATGACTTATGTCAGAAAGAAATACTTATTCTAGAAACCAATTTTATCCTTAAAAACCCTCCATTATTATTTAAGTACAACAAGAAACTGGGTTGGCAGAACTGTAAATAATTTCAGCAGGTATAGGTGGGTAGGTAGGCTACTCAGTTATAGCTACTTCTACCAAGGAAATGTATTACATAACATTTCTGTAGTAAGTCAATAGCTAATTTGTTTTCAATGTTAATAACCTTAGAGAGACATTGCTATACAATGTTTTACTTAAAGAAGTTTTTTTTCATTTAAGAGAACATTTAAACTGAAGTACAATTAATACGAAATAAACCATCAAAAGTCATTTTAGCATATTTTTAGCATATTTTTAGATACACAAATATCAAAGGTTTTGTTTTAAGTTAGCTAATGAATTATAATTGGTGCGGAAGCAGATCTAAAATAATTTTAATTCCGAGAGTAGATAAAACTAATACTAATACAATTAAATATTTCGTAACCTAAGTTTTACAAAAAATTCGTTTTAAAAATGTACAAATAAGAGGCTCCCTGATTGGCCAGACCATTCTCCAATCAGGGCCAACCACAGGGACCAATCATAGCTCAGCTGACACTGCATAATAACTGCGCCAGAACACGGGTCCCTTAATGGTCACCCGTCCTCGAAGATGACTGCTGCAAGGCAGTTGGAACGTCGGAAACACTACAATGTCAATATTTTTCTGTAAATATAAACAAAAATATTACATATAAATAGCAGATATTTGTACATTTCTACGTTTACATGAAAAAAAATATGTATTAGTAAAAAATAGTGTTTTCAGTAATACTGGGCTCGGATTCACACCCGGGCAATTATGCTTTGTGTAGTCCCAGTATCTCCAATAGTTAAAGTTATTTGTAAACCGTTCCCCTGAGTAGTTTTCCAATATTTACTGCGCACATAATAAGCATACTAAAACAAAATAATGTCCAATTATTGAATTTACGATTAATTTTTCTATGGTTTAAAAGAAATTGTGCTTGAATGAAACATCAATTAAAATATCAAATTTATGCCCAAACTTGTGTAAGAAATAATCAGTATTTCATATATGCAAAAATAACCATAGCCATGTGTTGTAAACAGTTTCAGTATATTTAATATAGTACAAAAAATTATTATTTGGCAACTGGTTTCCAAAGATATATTTTGTAAAAGAACAGATGATTATTTTTCAGTGTATTATTTACGTGGCCTCAATCCAGAAGCAAATAAGTGGTTGGTACAAAAAAAAATTGTTAGGGTAAATGGACAATTATCACATCCGAAACTTTGTTACTGTGCAAGAATATATAAAGTGTGTTAGTTAAATTATATATGCAGTTCAAGGGTCCTTAGCAGACGTGTGCACGAGCGCGTCACGATAATGTGACGAGGGTAGTTGGTTCAATCCCATCTCCCACGGAAATACTCAAGTTAATGAGCACGGAGTTAGGACTCGCACAGATTAGATGTCTCTTTGATGTCCCATCGCTTTTAAATTCCTGCACATAACTGAGTGACAAACTCTAGATACACCAAGGACTGCACTAAACCGTCAGATGCCAATTTCTTTCTCAAAAGAACGGTGCCTTGTTCTCAAAATTACAGTTAGTTTTTAATGCAGAGTGTCCATAAAATAATGTCCCAGTTTCAATAGTATATTATAACACTTTAATTTAAACTGTCTACAACTAATCATACATCAAATTGAAATTAAACTAAACTAGCTTTTTCACAAAAGTTCAATATGTCCACCTTGAGTTACACGCCACACATCCGATCTAAACTCCAATTCTTCTCACACTTTGGTTAACACGTCTGGAGTAATGGAAGCAATAGCCTCTCCAACTATGACAAATCATTATGTAGCGGCGGAACGTAGACACGATCTTTTATAAAATCCCAAAGGTATAAATCTCATGGCATTAGTTCAGGTGTACGTGGAGGCCAGCGAAAATGAGCTCTGTCGTCACGACCATTACGAGCGATCCATCGTTCAGGGACCTCGACGTTCAATCACTCTCGTACAAAGAGATTCCAATGGGAAGGGGCTCCATCCGGTTGCCAAATAAAGTTTACAGGTTCACCTTATACTGATTGGGGTAAGAGCAATTCTCTCGCGGTGCAAGCGAGTAAACAACAAGGCAGTATTCGCGCATGCGCTTATCTAAAACTATTTGAGTTACTCCTTAATTGAGACATGGAACTAACACTTCAGAACGTTTACAGTTTATACTAATAGATTTTATAACCAAGACATTCTTTTATGGACATTCTGTATATCCTCAAGAAAATTATGGAATTTCTTATTCCTTCTCTTACCGCATTGTCAACAGCAAAGTAATTAATGGTGTTCGACACACAGTTACGAAACCAGAGATATCAGGAAAGAAGTGTGTATTTCGCTGTAGTTGATTCGGCAAACCATGTAAGACCCCCGAGATCAGGATAGCCACACTAGGTTATTCTGGTAGTGGACGGACGGATCTTGTTCTTTCTCTAAACAAACTACAAACCTGTTCGATGCATGGTTCGTTTTTCCAACAGTATTATTTCTTTGCCTGTGTCAGAGTTGCCAACATGATGGCGTTTCATTTCGTATATTCAAGAGTTACGAGCTGTTATATGGAGGACCATCCTTCTAAACTGGTGTTTTTAATGACTATGGTGGTGGTGATGATGATGATGATGATGATGATCAACCGGGAGGCTGGATTCTACGCCAGCCATAGCCATTGGGAGATGAATATGGTGTGAATGGTGTGAACAAGGTGGTGAACCAGCGTTCTTTTTTCATGGTCTCGAATGGTATGGAGTTGAAGTGACAAGACAGCATCCAGATCTTTAACTAGGAAGGATATTTTCCAGAAGAGGAAAATATCCGACCTGGCAGGTAATCGAACCCGGCTACTTTGACTCACCAGCCACTGATCCAAAATAGTCGGTCTGGGTGTTCTTACGAAATAACTTTCTTTTTAAATATGTATTTTTTTAATGCAATGTTATACAATTACTTTGTGTAATGTTTTTTTTATGATTTTAAGTTTGATTGTGCATACTATGTTTGGTCGAGTAACGATCGTAATTATTCACATATTTTCTCTAAAATAGGCTATCAAAATCTGTCAGTATTTTAAAATTTATTCAAAGGTTCACGTTAGAGCGTTCCCCGCTAGCTAAAGGACGGATGTTTCACGCAAAGGTTATCATCCCTCGTTTGATGCCCCATTCAACCTCCAGCGAGCTTCCACTAAAGCTCAAAATTTGTGGGGGTAAATGCCGGTTGATAAAGCCCTGGCCAGTTCGATAAGCGCATTTTCTCTTCGACTCCTTTCTCGAACCGGGCCAATTACCATCTTTCTCCGAAAGTTAATTTCGTCCGCTCGAAGGTTTTATGCAGTTTCGCGTAATGAGCGCTTCGTCCGACCCCTCCCCCGATGCGCGGACGGCATCGGGCTGGCGATATCGCACTCGCTTAGGCCCCTCGCTGAAACGCGGGTAATTGGGGAGGCGTGGGAGTGGCTCCAGACGTTGCAGCGGCTGTTACCTCCACTCGGCGTGCGGATACACGAGCGACGAGCGACGAGCGACGAGCGACGAGCAAGCCGTCGAGATGAGCGTAGGCGGGCCACCCCCCCGTGAAGGAATCCGTAGCCGTCCAGGAAATTTTCCCGGGAATCAACGTAAAGTTTGCCTTGGGATGATTCTCCGACGAAGACAACAAACAACTCTTCGCAGAAAACTGCTGTGGGATGCGATTCCTGAGTTCAACCCACTCATGTGTCACCGTCACCCGGGCCGGACAGAGCTTCGGGGTGACTCCTTGCATCTACCATGGAGTCGAATCCCGAGGCGAGTTGTCTGATTTGAATCCTAGGGTGCAGTGATACACATTAATTCTAATATTTCTATTTTTTATTGTGTATTAATTGATGTTGTTAGCCCACAGGTAATTTAAGATGAGGTTTTATTGTGATATTTTGATTTTTGTGGTACTTCATATTGTAATTGATTCCAGGGACAGTGCGTTAGTACATATATTACCCGAGTCATCTTTAAGAAACCCATTTATAATTGTATTCTCACTTTGCTAGCTGCTTTTTGCTAATTGTTTTTGTATAAATTATGAGTGCAATGCATACAAGTTATCAGTCTTAAGTTCTTATTAGTTTAGCATTCAATGTTTTCGTGTGTTTTTTTTAAATTTTATAGGTGTAGAATCTTATGTTTTTTATTATCTTTGTAATACCCACTATTCATGCCCTCTCTCATATGTTGCATTTTTTTTTCCGTCATGACTATCCGAGGAACAAGTTTGAAGCAGAGAATCTTGTTTATTTTCATGTTATGCAAATATAAATGTACTCTATTGTCTACCCACCCCGCTATATTTTATTTACCCAGTACGCTTACCACAACGTTCCCTGAATAGATTTCCAGTATTAACTGCGTATATCAATAAGCACGGAAAAACCAAATTTAGTGAATATTTTGAATATTTGATTATCTTTTTCTATGTTTTTTTTAAAAAAATATGCTTTAATGAAACAACAATTAAAATATAAACTTATGCGCCAATTTTCGTAAAATATAATCAGTAATATCTATAAAAAGTATTTCATATATACAAAAAATATCATAACCACGTGTTGCACAAAATTACAATATATTTAGTGTGGTAATACAAACTTTTTCGTGACTAGAGGTTTCCAAAGGAATCTTTTGTAAACGTACTGAAAATTATTATTTCTGTGTGTTTATTATATCAGTAGGAAATAACATTAAAATTGCGAACATTTATTTATTTTTGACTTCGTTCGGCTAAGTTTGGTCGTGTATGCTTTCTATTACAATAAACCATAAAATACGTTTCGCACAAGAAATATCTAGCAATTAAACATAAAATTGCATTCATCTTTAAAATTACAAATTACAAATATTACTGCTAAATCATGTACCAAATAAGTCAGGTTTTATAACTAAAATAAACCATGTAAAATAATGTTATGGATAGAATTATAATAATATATTATTAAAATTTAAATACTTACTATGATACAGTCATTCAATTACACACCCACTTATTTTTTTTTTTAATTTTCATTCAATTACGCGTCTGAGATTTTTTAGGGAGCCAATGTTTCAGTAAGATTTTTTGAATGTCTTGGTAAGATTCTCAGAGTCGGAGAATGCTTCTCAAATGAAAGAATAATACCAGACAAATCCATAAAAATATAGAATCGTAGAAATAACTCCCGTCTACCTCTTCCTGGTCCTGTGTTTGATTGAAAATTCGCGTGAACATGTAGCCCATGTAGAATATATAAGAAGGCATTCACTGAAGACTTAACATGTTGTCGAAGGTTTTGTTAACATGTGGTTGTAAAAAGTTCATCTTCAAAGAAATTCTTCTCAGTTCCTGTTGATTACCAAGCATAAAATATATTTGACGAAGATCCCTGGATAACTTTCAACTAGTTTACATTTAAGGCACTGGCTTACAATCCATTTTGATTTTTTTTTTTGTCATTTTTCATTATTTCATTTCTAAGATATTAATAAATTTCAACTTGCACTTGTTCTGCCAAAAATATTTTTAACAGATATTCACTTAGTGCAAGCTAATATCATGTGTGCAAAATGTTGCGCATGGATTAAAATTAGGGCAATGCATTTTTCGCGAAAAGATTCCGAGAGTAGCTGGAAGTTGAAACACTGTAGCATCGTCTGTGTTTCGTGATTGGGTGAGTTTCTTTCAGGTGCATGTCCACTGTTAGAACACCAATCACAGTGATTCTGTGCGGAAGCAAACGCGTCCTGAGTGGCTCGGTCGAACAAGGCAACGACTTCTCTCGCAGACGGCCGCCCGCCACTCACAAGGAAGGAACCGTTTGTGCGGGTATAGCTACTTGCAGTCTAACAGGAGTTCAGATCTTTTCGCGAAAAATACCTTTCCCTAATAATAATTACGTAGACTTACTTGTATTTCTAACCAGTATATTACACTTAGTGAATATCTTTTGAAAATATGTGTGACTGTTCAAAAGGAAGGTATCGAACTAAAGATTTATAAGTATCCCTTAAAAATAAGTAGGCCTACCTAATACCGAAAAAACACTTGAGAAATACTTCCAGCACTCGCCAGAGATGTGTAACATCTAACCTTGGTAACGACTAAATTAATGTTTTCTCTTGTTGCAAATACACTTATAATACGAAATTCGGACTTGAAATTTCACGTAGAATTCTTAAAAATAATTCCTAACATAATAAATATATAACCGCAAATTGTATTTTCAACCACATTTCTGGACGCGAATTACACGTAGTTTCTGTTCCCACCGCAAGAATTCACTGCTGGAGCAGCTACGCCAACTCTTGAATCATTTGATTAGTATACCACAATTTCAAACTATATAATGAAACTACTTAGATAAAAGCGAAAAAGACTGAAGAAAATATCAAACCCTAGCTTTGGACTAAATTTTTGACTAGGATTTTTTTAATACTTCCCATCTTGTGAAAATTTACTAAACAGTTAATAAAGTTTCACTTTGGTTTTTTAACTCTTTGGTTCGCGCTATGCGCCACAGATGCCAACACCGTGGTTACAAACTTCCGTTCCATTCGACTTCCGTTCCATTCACGAAATTACTTCTACCAAATGCCGTTTACCGCAAGCTAAAGCTAGTTACATATCAAAAATAAAATTTAAATAATATGTCATGTGAACCCGAGCCTTAAATTGAAAATTTTTAACCGTTTTAGTTTGATGGATAATACTGTGAACAAATAAAAGCGAAAAAATGGACGGATCAATGTCGGCGCGGTATAATTATTACCCTTCAACCGCGAGACCTGTTGGGATCAGGAACAGAATAATACGCAGCGTAATGTATAGTCTTCGAGTTGGAAACTCGCCAGCAGAGACTGTTCACGGATGTCGGAGGATGAAAATGGCAGAGGAGAGGTGGTCGACAAAGACTTACCGCTATGTTTACCGCCGTTATACTAACTAGAGTAAAACAAGCGACTAGGGTGACCATTCTAGCTTATCCGAACGATTTTGAACTCAATAGTTTAAAAACAAAGTCGCTGTACTACGTAACTGCAGTCACATCAACGTGAAAAATAATCAGGTATACGACTGTACCTAAAGTTAGCAGCACGTCAAGTAAAGAAATGCAACGACTTTGCATCTTATTGAATTTTCTACGCTAAATAAAATCTCGGAAACTGAAATATGTTTAATCTTTTTTATGTACGCCGTAGCATAACATGTGTTATTGGATGAAATTTCTTATAGGTAAATACATGTTATAAAACTAGTGAGGGGTTAAAATATTTAATTATTCCTCAAATATATTGATAGTAGGAACAGGTATCTCATAAGCTAGGTGAATGCTAAGTTTTGGGTAGCCCTTTACGGAAATTACCAGCAGAAACACATTAAAAACCTTGATTTCAACTGAAATATACAAAAAAAAAGTTTGAACAGTTTTCAGTTCAATGAACAAACCCCCGACAAGAATTTTTTTGTTTTCATCTGACAACTGAACTACTACACATCAGCACAGGGCAACACACTAACTGGCCACCGTATATTATTTGCTTCGTTTATCGTAGCATTTTAATGAACCAACTAGAGTAATATTAAGACTCCATTGCATTGGTTTCAAATAGGAAAAAAGTCTTATTTTTGTTGCTAGAGTATGAACTTAATATCTAACCCATGACTTTAATAAATTTCACTTTTGGAAGGAGAGTGTAATATAGAAAGAAAAAATCTTCCAAGAGCAATATTATTTTTTTTATTTTTTAAATAGTAAAAAACGTGAATAATATAAATAAAAAATAAAAAACTTCTACAGATATATGTACATATCGTACAAATAATAAAATTTTAAAACTAACCAATTTGTATTTTAAATTTTCTCACCCACAGGAGCGCAACGCTTGGTAAAGATTACTTATTTCTGCTGAAACATGTTATATAAATAATTATTCTGCCCTGTATTGATTCTTAGGTTTTTCTCAACGATAGTGACACACTTGCGAAAATGTTAATGCTTTCACGTAAAAACAGTTCAAGTTTTATAACATAGCTTTTAAGGTACACAAAATGTGCTGTGTTGTTTTTTGATTAAACTGTAATCTTCTAATGGTATTGAATATTTTTTTTTTCGCTGCGTTGAGTAAGATTGTTTAGCTTCTTCTTTTTTTCTTGGATTCACGTAAATAAATAAATTGTGAGATGCGACAGAGCTGTGATAGCTCGGAGTAAACAGGCCATGCCTATTTATCTTTCTACTGCAGATTAAAAACTACAAGAGGAAAAAAAGCACTGCTTAAGTTATATTAATTGCAGCACTTTACTATCGTCACAAGTTCTCCCCTGAAACCACCCACGCCATTTGTCAGTTTCGAAGTTGCAATGCTCGTTGTCGAAGGCCGTTAGTTACCAGATAAAAAACACGTTACCAGAGACAAAAAAACGTCGGGTTTCGGTAAGAAGGGGGTGGGATTGGTAAAGGAGAAAACTTTACGGAACACGAAACAGATTTAAACGAAACTAAGTCACGGACCACAAAAAAATATTTCTTTGCAAGATTTATTGAAGCCGCATTTTAATGGACAACATTCATTTAAGGTAAATGACCAGTTCAGGCCCCGGTAAATTCATTTTGTTACCGTAAGAAATAAATTAACAACCGTGCAACAACTGGAACGTTTTCAAACAAAATTTAGTTATGTTACTAGAGGTGTACATGATTATTATATCGTGTGCATACTGCAACAAGAACAAGCCAAAAAGAGCCTAAAATGAGAAAACAATTAGTATATGCTAGTGGTATGCTTTGGTTGATTCTGCGGAAGACTGCCGGCTGTTTTATCGGTGGAGGAGCCCACCATCTGGGATTATAACGTTACGGCGGCCATCTTTGTGTCGAAAATTTCACAAAATTCCTCAAAAATAACTCACAATTCCTCACAATTCCTCAAAATTTCCCTAATTACGAGGAAACGTTTTCCTTTTCATTCTACTACTTATGCATACAACTTATTCCTAATAAAGGGTATAAATATACTTCAAAATAACCGCTCAAGTAAGTTTTAGAATCAGTTGGCTAGGAATAAGGAAAATGTCTCTTTTCTGACAAAGTCTTAATAAAAAAATTGACTGATTAAACTAAGTTACTTTTTTTTCGCACTTTATGACTTGGTGACTCACGAAAGTTTTTTTAGTTTGTACAATTAGTAGCAAACATCAGGAGAATGTTTATGTAATAGGTTTACAAGGTGGCTGATAAAATTGCAGTGCTTGCAACATAAACATATGAACTCACAATATTCTAAGGCACAGTTAGTAAAAGTGATGTGAGGCGTGGATTGCAAATTCGTCTGGCGCTAGTGATTGTTACCTGCTGTACATATGCATATGTTTAGATTACATATTTAATTTGAACAATGATATGTTCTAGTGGGACTTTAAGTGGTGGCGAATGGTGTAGTTCCTCGAACCTTTAGGTCTTAGTAGGTACTGTAATGGTATTTATTAACTTGAAGTGAATACAGCCTCCATGATAGCCGTAGCCTCCATGATAAGCGTAATTACATCGAGTAACCAATTACTGTAGATGGACAGCTACCTTATTTAGAGTCCTAGATGAAGTAATAATGATTAATAAGTTAGTGAAAAGGAAATGTGTATTTTTTTATAATAATATTTGTGCAGTGTGCTGGATTTTCCACACATGGTACTCCGATATCTTATGCTGGACTCTAGCCAAACACTACGAAATCCGCGATATAATTTTATATACAATAACTAAATGTTACCAATTTTTTTTGTAAAACTTTTATGAAATAAATAATTTTTCCGCGTCAACAGGTTCGAACTGAGGACTGCAAAATCTATGGTCAAAGTTCGGTAAGTTTGCGCAAGTCCTGTAAGTATGTTTTATATTAATTTTTTAAAAATAATTATTTTAAAATTTTTAGTTTTTTACATATGAGGTAAAAACGAGATTAGTGTTTTACATTTAAACTGATATACCAAATATCAGCTCAGCTCAAGGCCCTCTAAATGGGAATTTTTTTCCCCGAAAACGGGAAAATTTATATGAATTGTAAGAAATTAACAGTTAATTTGGAAGGTCAAGCTCACTAAAATGATGCAGGTTTTATCCAACTATGATGATATTCAAGGTTTAATATAAATTTAAATATATTTAGAAAATATATTGGAATAAATAGGAGTACATATAAACTTTTAATACAGCAGTTGGTAAACTACAGCAGGAATATTCATAATTGATATGATTTGAACTTGTTAAACCAGTTCTTAAATATATTTATATATATATTACGGTCTGCATACAGTTATGAGAGGCCATTCACTGAAAGTCTTCCAATTAGCCCCGCAGTCTAAGGAATTGTGTTTGTAATATCTAAGTTATGGGTTTGGATTCAACAACTTTCAAGAAATTGTTTAATTATTGAAACATTTAAACGAACCTTTATTAGGACTTACATCAAGCAATTTTTACAATAATAGTAGCCAATGCTGAATACTATATATGAAATATGGCTATCCACAGCTATATTGTGACTCGCAAGCGACTTTATCACCACTAGCGAACCATCGGACAGGATCATGTTTACTTCAGCTCGCCCACATTTTTTTTTTAAAACACACAAGCAATAAAATTTGCTTTGAATTGTGTGTCTCGCTTCATAGTAACTTAGAATCAAGAATATATTTTGACAAGGTATAACAGTACAATTAATGTTTAAAAAAACTACCTAAATTTGATAAATTAGTTAGTAGCATATATATGCGGTTAAAAAAAACCTAGTGTTTTTAAGATTCGAGATATCCATATATTTATATATATTTAGTGGAGACGTCTCCTTAAATCGAGATATTGATTTTTTTTATTACAGATTTTCGTAAAAACTTTTCTCGGACTTATCAGATATTTATGAAAGTTCACGTAACTATTTAATATTAAACTTTACGTAAATATTAAATGTTTACCCATTTCCAGGAGGAATTAGCCTCGTACAAAAAAGTCCAAAATATAATTAGACTTTTTTAATTAATCTTACGTGATAACTCAGCTTGCACTAGTAAGTTTTGCTTGTGACATTTTTTTTATAATTGTTCACTTCTTTTGCTAACGGAAAAAAAAATAAAACAGAAAAGTTAGACAACGCTTAAACTAGTGAGAAAGTACTTATATTTCCTTTGCTCAGTGTTTTGTTATCGTGGAAATTCGAGCTCTCGTTCCCAAAAGATATGGGTAACTGTTCCCAGCACGTCTATAAAAAGACGGCGCGCAACTTTCAGACTGACAAGATTTGCGAACATCGGTAGCGAAGTCTCGAATGGAAAGTTGAGACGGCGCGAGGGAGAGGGAGCAGAGTGTCCGGGAGAGCGAGGGAGAGGGAGCGAAGAGTCCAGGCGAGCGCGGTAGCTTTGGACATTTCCAGACACCGGCGGCTGTTCAGAACTTCAGGAATAAGATGCCTTTTTTTCAGCTTTTGATTCAAAACTCACTCTTTTCGCGATATTTGCCATCCACGGCAATTAAAAATTTATTGGTGTTCGCCTTTCAAACATCTTACATAAAACTACCTTGGGAATAATAACGGGATGCATTAAAACATGAAATAAAATTGCAAAGTTTATTACTTTTAGCGCTGTTATGAAAAATGTTTCTGAAAGTATTATTCTTATAATTTTTAAATTTTCTATTTTATTTTTCAGAGTAGCAAATGTCACTCGGTACACATTTTAACTTAAAGTTTTTTTCACGCTGTAGTTAAATATTTTAAAACTTTTAATTGGAATATCTCAAGAAATGTAAACAACTAACAAATAATAGTAAAACGCCAAAAACATATGTCAGCACAGAGGTGCAATTTTAGCAAATTACATTTTATACCACTAACTGTATTTAATAAAATTAATGTTGATTAAGTTGCGTGTACATATTTCTTTTTAGTATTTTTTTTATTTTAAGAATTTAATTTTGCCCTATTCAAATATATTTTGTTGTTTTAAAATAAATTACAATAAATAATACTTTAACTTATGATCACGCAATAACTATTAAACTGTTTCAAAAATTGTTTAAGAAAAATTATAAAGTACTATATATATACACACATTTGTAGATATAACATTTTTCTCCTACTCAAAAATATTTGCTTTTATTACTACCCGGAAAGATCTAAAGTCTTAAATTGGGAATATACAACCAGTAGAATTGAAGTTAGTTTCACAATCAGAATCGTGGTAAAAACCATCAATTACACTAAAAAAAACATCAGTTAGACTTAGTTTATGATTGAAGTATATGGTGCAAAATCTACCAACTAATATTGTTCATAAAAGATTAATCAGGAGAACTCACCAAAAACCCTCTTGTCTTCAACGGTGAACGCCATATTCCCGCACCTGTGAGACAAAATAAGACTTTTAGTGCACATAAAACTTGTTTTTCACAGACAAATAAATAAAATAACTTTTATTTTAGGTAATCGTGTAAATACCTCCTTTGCAACGCTATAAATTTATCAGGGGTGGGTAACATATAAAGCTACTTCACAAATTCGTTGTTTCTTCATTGATTCGAATTCATGTTTTTTTGCAAGAAAAGGCTGGCTGGATCCCTTAGAGCCAAATTCGCGAGGGTGCATAAAAAATACATTCATTGTTTCGTTGGAAGAAAATAATTAAAATGAACTTTGGTAATGTATTAAATTAACATTATAATTAATAACGTCTGTCACACAGTTAATCCAATGAAATAACTATTTCCCCCATTAAGTCATTTGCCCAAGTAACCTTAATTATCGCCTTTGCGTTGTTCTGCCGACGAGACGTTCTCATTACTATTAATCATCTCGAAAACATTGATAACAGTCGAAACGGGAAGTGACTGTGAATTTTTATTTAATTAACGAAAGATCTTTGGAACTGAATTTTGTAAAAGTATTTATTATGCAAATGATCGTACGTAACACGTCGGGCTGAGATAGATTTTCGAGGATATTGTAAACAAGCCGTAAACTGCGCGTGAGTCATTGGAGATTATGTGCGCGATAGAATAGTGTCGGACGTAACCAGGTCAACTAGCGTGACCCTGTTTCTATAGACCGCAGCAATCGCCTTAACGTGCGGTTGAAAATGAACCATTTTGTTTTTGTTCTATTGTGGAGATTTACGTCCTCGTATCTAGCTGGAAGGCGGATCAGGAGAGATTTAGGGCCTTACGCTCCAAACTAGTCCAAAATTAACATCCAAACACGGCTTTACCTACCCGTGCTTCGCTGGGGGATCCTGCCCAGCCTTAAAAACCCCCACTGGTTTTAATAAAAATCGCCCCACCTACTTCGAGCCACGGGGAACAATTAAAACGGGATCACGGATTGCTTACCGTGCGGGTCGGAGGCCAACGAGAATATAAAGCGGCCCGTGACTTAAGCGGGGGGCTCGTTCGTTGCCCCTTAATTCCCTGCGGTCTCGACTCCCCTGGGGCACGCATGCTCCAAGCATTAGACCTGGAGGCCGCGGAGAACCAGACGGCAAATTAAGGCTCTTGTCACACACACACACCGTGTTGTTCATTTCATTGTATCGCGTGCGGGAATTTTCCTGCTAGTTTTACCGCAAACAAAATGACTCAGGATGAACCACAAATCAGCTGTTTTCAAATAGTGTAGGTAAAATGGCTAGTCAAGTATCCCGTCAATGAATAAATGCCAGTGACAACGAATAACTGAACAAAATAGATGGGAAAATATGGACAAAAAACAGTTCAGTTCTTATAAATTTATCCAGAGAAAACTATAATAGACAACTAACACAGAATAAGGGACGAAATTGGAGAACAGGCATTCAAGTTCAACCACTATTGGACAGTTCAGAAAACGTAAAGAATTTAGAATGATGAAATAACTTTAAAATTAACCGACAAAATATTATAAATTACTGTAAATTTGCGGAATTTTTTATTAAGTAATCACCTCAAATATAAGAAGGGTTCTTTGTAGTAACAGATTACAAGTTATTCGTAGAAGCTACGCTAGATTCGAACTTCCGAGTTGTTTGTTACTTTTTTACAGGATGAACAATGCACGTGGAAGGAACAACAGTGTTTTCTTTATACCTATTTAACATATTTTTAGAAAAAATTGTTTTAACTCCACCATTATTGTGGAATGTTAAATTTAGTGTTTTGAAACCCATTAAACAGTACATATTCAACCCGATGATTCATCATTTCTACTAATATTTAACTTGTTTTGTATACACTGGAAAAATAAAATAATAATGAATAATAAACAGTAAACTTTTAGTTTGGTGTTAAAAATTCCTATATATCTTGTAAGTATTGTTCTTCGTAGATCTTAGTCAACTTTTTTTATCAGTACAATACGAAGTTAAGAAAACACAATGATGACAACCTAATGAAGACCACAGTTCCCAAGTCAAACAAAAATCTCAGAACACCACTGTGGCCTTCAAGTTCTTTTACTGACAAAACTTTATTTTCTCAGCAACTAAATATTTACCCGTTTTTAATTAACCTTTTTTTATTTATTTATTTACCCACGTACAGTTAAGCGAAGGGCCAGTTTCCAGCAAATACACGTATTGCATACATCTAAAATTTAACTTTTGAAATAGTGTAATTGATATATAATTAATATTGAAAAACAAAAAAAAAACACTATTTATACTAACTATAATTGCATTACCATGAGTAACCAAGATTACACTTACATTGACATCATGGAGAAAAACTTTCGATGGAATTATTGTGTGGACTTACCATTTTGGTAAGCAACTCCTCAAGTTTCTGTATGTGTGCAGTTTTACAAGAATACCTATAAACTGTCTTTCTACGTGTACCTCTTTAGTTTCACCCTCCACAGCTATTAGTTTAAACTATAAAATCAAACACACAAACAATAACAATAACATAACAGGGGTGTGGCTGTTTCATGGACACGGCCGTGTGTTGTACGTGTATACGTGTACGTAACATGTAATATTTTCTATACTAAATATAAAATACTCTATTTTATGTATGTTATAGTCATGTTTGAACCATATATATTCACAGTAATTATTTTACACTAATGTTTTATACACACAATCGATAGATTTTGACGAGAGCTGACGATTGAAACTCAAATGAACGTCCTAGCTTCTCCGAGTCAAAACTAATACTCGAAACGCAGCAAGATGACCTCAAAATGGCGGCGCTTCCCCCTCCCCCACGCCCGATGCGTCACAGTCCTCGCTTAGCGTAACGAATTCTGTGATACTTTAGATATCCTGTGGTGTAATTAAATTTTGGATGGAGATAATAGATATGTAGCTGCAACACCAAACTGTATCCCCCGATTTTGCTATCATTCTTTTTTTTTTTAATTGCCTCCCACTATGGAAGCAATTTTAAAGACGCATTCACGTCAAAATACATGCATAACCACCTCATGCGCTACAAGTGAAGCTTCACTATAACGATGAAACTAACCTACTAAACACCATCATGTGTACTAAATGAGCAGCCGGTAGACGGCTCGAGTGTTTCCAGCGAGCTCTGTCCACCAGGAGCGGTGGTCAGCATGACGAGTGTGTCTTGGAGGAGTTTCACAAACATAGTTTATTTTTGTATGGTTGGTGGAAATGAAGGTGTCTCAGCAGTAAATTATTATTTGAAATTTTTTTATGCTACTCCATCTGGCTAAACGACGTTTTTATTCAGAAAATTACACATTAACAAACACACTATCACCATCAGAAATTAATTAATTTTTTTTTGTTCTAAATAAAAAATATTAATAAAGTTGAAATTTATTTTTCCAGCATTTGCGAAAAATGCTGAACCGTACGTCCCTTCAGGACTAAAGAACTCAATATTACCCCTCCACCTTTCCACCATCTAGCGCTCCACTCCTAAGCGTTGCAGTTTTCGTTACGCTCTGATTTGTCATCGCCTCGGCTTATCATACCAGCCCTAAAGATGTTTCGTTAAATAAAATGGTAATAATATTTTTTTTTTCAATAAATATTCATTCTCACGGCGGTTGTGTCTTTGACGCGTGGCGGGAATTAATTTAGTCTGTTTGTAGGCCTACTAACACAACATGACATTCCATAAACAGAAGTCACGTTTGATCTGTTTCCATTGGCTGCGCGACGTCCTACAGTCCCATGGAGATTATGCATTTCAAAAAGCGGTCTGCTGACCGCAGGCGACGTGAATGTTCATATTATCCGTCCAGGGATGATACGTCTGTTATTTTCCAAGTCGAGATCGTTCACTTTGCAAATTTTGACAGTTCAATAACAACACGCCTGTTGACTCTGTCACAGTGTTTTTCTTTTTTTTTCCGGACGAGGAAGTACAGCGAAAGCCAAGGATGGCCCACTTAAAGAATGTGTCAACAAAGAAATATAACCAGTCGTGTATCAGCCTTTATTTCTCTCTCGCGTATCAGTAAATTTGTCAGCTGTTAGAAACATAAAAAAAAATATATATTATCTTTATTTTGGTAATTCATATATTGTTTAATGAACTTCCTTATATTTAAGGTAAACATTAATTTTATTTAAATGATATTTTGAATATAATTTTTTGTAGACGTGGCCACACCGCTATTTCCTTTAAATGAGATTACTTTGCCAGTTAATGGCGTGTTTCAGCAAGATTTACTAGTTTACATGGACATAACCTACCGAAATCAAGATATAACATACGTAAGAAAATAAGCATTTTTGGTGAGTTATTATTTTTTTCTGAGATACAAACAACGACCCAATGAGATTTTACTGATTTTGGATTGAATAACTTTTAACCTTAAGTTGATTATTTGTTGATTATTTATAAATGAACAATTAATTTTGTACAAATAATCAGAATATCAGAGTAATAGGAAAATATTTAAATAATATATATTTAATTAAAAAATATATATATTTACATCGAGGCCACAGTTAATTATATATTAACAAAAGTTGTTTTTACTTTTTAACAGATTTAATGCAAACTAATCACTAAAATTATTGAAAAAGAGTATAAATAAAATGTGCTTTACCCAGCAAGAGAATAAGCTAGAGTATTTTGAAGATGAGTGCATATTTCTCGATTGTTTCCGTGATAAATCATTTAAAAATTAAAATCATTTTTTAGAGAAAAATTACATTTACTTACGTTCACGCAAAATAAATGTAGAAAAAAGTTTTAGCTCAATATTACTCAACACAGTAACCATATATTTTTCTATTATTTATGAAACTTACTACCTCACATTTGAATAAGTATTTAAATTAATTGATTTTTATGGTACACTTTAATTCAATTATTTTTAAACCAAAACATTTTTAGAAGAAACGATATCCATTGGTTTTGCTATTTGAATAACTTTAAATCTTTTCTGTAAATGAAATCTCTATTTTAGCTTTTTACAGTCACGAAAAATTATACAATTTGCAGTAGCATTTTAAGCAAACAGAGATTGAAGTCAGATTATTTTAACGTCCATAGTGTTTTTAAAACTGTACTAATCTCTTAAAAATTATAATTATTACAAAGAAAGCAAGTTGATTAAAAACTCTGATAACTATTTTTCTTAACACTATTATTCAATTTAAACTCCTTTAAGATTTCTGAATAATATTTTCGTTCTAAATTAAAAAAATATATAATCTTACTTCAACCCAATTTTACGTACAACACTTTAAGGTTTTGCACATATCAAATAACCAATTTTCTGGCCTTTTAATAAAAAAAACAAACTTCAGAAAAAAAAATTTTATTTCATACCATGTTGTATATATGTGAGTCCGTGAGTTTGTTTTCTTAGTGAAAACAATGTTTAAAAGAATCGCCAATTCTAAGAAAACATTTTTTTTTATAAATCTGGCCCAGCACTCATTTGCTTACTGCTGTACCGTCCCAATTTCGATTCTGATATCTCGGTTGTTTACTGTTACACAAGTTCTACAGAAAATAAAAATTTTAACATTTTTTTTCCGTTCATAACATTTCGACCAAATTAACACGCAGCAGAAACGTGGTTATTACTTGGCAGTTTTTGAGTTTAAATTTTTTTTTAACTTAATGTGTCTCAAGTTGGCAGTAAGTACAGAGACATGTCATTGCGTCATAATGTTGAAGGCTTCCATGAGCTTCATAGGAAAGTGTCAACAGGTGAAGTACATTCACGTGAACCTTTAACTGCGTGTAACACAATCCTTAAAAATAATAAAATAAGTTAAGCTGAGTAAACAGTGTTCAAGAGGGTAATCTAATAAATTAAAGCCTAGAATGGATGCAAAGGTTAAATTAGCAAATAGTTACATTAACTTAGTTCGTTTAATCATGGGCAAAGGCCTCACGTGGTTCATCATACAAATACATCATTCTTTCACATATAATTAATACTTGCTTAATACTGATAGTGCTAGTACACATGCCACGGCAAAATACGTGAACGCATATCTATATTTTCTTTAGGATTAAATACTTGATAGAATACATGATAGAAACTTTAAAGATACTTGATAGATAGAAATTTTACAATTAATTTAACGCTTACACACAGGGACAATGAATGTCGTTTACACAGACAAATGCCTCATTAGTGAATACAAAACACGTTAAATGAACATGCAGGCGACCGCGGCCTGACCTACACTAGGCGGTTTAAAGCTTAGTTTAAAGCATGATAAAGCATGATATCAAAAGAAAACTCACAAATGAATACATTAAATACATTACGTAAAAAACAAGTCCAAACGAAGAGTGACGACATGACGGGGAGAAACGTCAAACAAATTACACGTGATATAGAGAGCAATTAATACAAAAACGAGCAAGATAAAAATAAATGCCAAATAGAATTTAGTTGGTGACGGCCGAAATAAGAATTTAGAGAATAGCAATTACCAATTACCAATTACATAACTGTAAGGGTCACCACCTTACAAACACTTACGTGCATTCTCCCCGCTGTCACACTCTCTCTCTAAAGCAAATATCTGACTACATGCTTAATTCAGCAACGGATGACCAGCACCGACTAAGTGCTAACGAACAAGAACCTTCAAGGCAATACATCTAGTTTTAAGTAAGAAAGAGGGCGCCACGCGCATGCGCGGACACCTCAAGAGGGGAGGTCAGACACAGCACTGGACGCAGAAAATGGGGGGGGGGGGGGGGGGGGGAAGTAGGAAGGGAAGGAGCACCGAAGCCCGCCGCACGGCGCGAAGTTCAAATGACGCGCACCGACCACTTCAATGTTATTTAACCATCAAAATAATAATTTGCTTTCTTTAATATCCACGCACACTATAAGCCAAATTATAATCTATTATAGTACCGAGAAAATAAATTAATTAAATTTTACCTGTATCTGTTCTAAATCTTTATTTTTTAGTGAATGCAGTCTATTTCTAACTTTTGAGTATTCCTAATTATTATTTGTCTGAAACTTTATTTTATATAAGTTATTTATAGAGTCAAACTACTATCTATATAACATATAATAATTCTAATATTATTATCTAAACATCCCTACTTACACTATAAAAATATTTCGTATGTATTACAATGAATTTCTTTGGTAATTTAATTTCTAAAGTACTTTACTTAAGTTCTAAAAATATTAGGATTTAATTTTTTTAGCACATATATGTGAAACCTAAAAATGTTTTTTTTTTACCGCCAGTTAAATGTTATTTCGGAGACTGCAATATTTTTCCTTTAGATAAAAACCTAGTTTAATATGCGCTAAGAAATGAATAGTACAATTGACGCTGATATATTTGTAAATTTAAAAGAAGATATTTTGATATTTGGTTGCCCAAGAATCACAATAAACCTTTTTACAGAGTAGAAACAAAGATAACATTTTTTTTTATTCTAACGTTATATTTATTATTTTATTGTTTTGTTTGATTTATCGTTAAAAGCCATTACGTTTTACAACCTACTAAGTACACTACATAATATCTTCTGGAAACAAGGCCGATTTACCCTTATCAGCTTTGATCTAAGTCCGTGTTTTATTAGAGCATTTAGTGACTAGTTTCTGGAAAAAATGCCATATGTCCATCCAAGCGCAAACAACGCTATTTGAGCCAGGAACTTAATAAAGCAAGATTCCTTGTCCCTCCCCTAATCGTAGAATTTCTTAATTTACAATTATTTAAAGATCCCATAACATATTTTAATGAGTGAACTGCACCATAATAATTGGTAGAAGTTGCCACTTGGATAAAAGGAACATAAATTTCGTATTTGGGTGTGTGTGTGTGTGCATAAATTCTATTTCTCTTAAGCTTAGGGACATTTATAAACACGATGCGCTGTGGCGTGCTGAAAGATCGAGTGTCCCTCGTGCTGCTGCTTTATGTTTTATTTATTTATATTTATTTGTCATCTTATATTTTTCACTTACATACTTTTATTTCTTTTGGTTTAGTTAATTAATTTAGTAAATGAGGGTAATTAATAATGTAACAGAAGCGGACATGAGCTTTAATTTGGAGGTCGTACAGACTTTTAATTTATTATCATTTTCACGTCATAAGTAATATTGCGTCAAAATTTCAGTAGTTACTTATATACGATACTTGGCAGATCATTGAGAGTTAAATAATATAATGATGTTACGGTTTATGTATTATTTATTAAAAATTAAAATATTATTTTAACTAATAAGAAGTCCTGTAATTCGCGTGTGTGAAACGTGAAATCATTCTATGGTCAAATGTTTATTGAAAAATAAGTTTTCTCCTTATCATTGATTTTCAGGGAAATAATTGGAAACACATGTGAACTGGCAACGTGAATGTCTGGAAAAGTAACCACAATCTCGTAAAATATTTCGCTGTTACCAAGAGAGTCGAAAATTATAGCTTTGAATAAGTTTAGTTGCAGCGCTTTATAAAAGTTATAATTCGGTACAAGAAAACAAAAGTAAAGTTAGTACAAATATAATGAACGGGGAATCAAACTTGTATTTGTGAAACTTGTAAAAAATGTGTTTCATCTCATTAATTCATAATAGGTTACAGTTCATTAAAATGAAGTTTCTTTTAACATCCACGTGATCTTCTGATACTTTATACAAAACTTTGCGAAAATTTATTTTTTGCTCTTATAGCTGCACTGGTTGCCAAAGGTCATCCGATTTTTGACGTAAAAAAATATCTAATTTTATCGACGTTCTCGTTTTGTACATAAAGAATGTGGCAGGTGAAACGCATTTTGTTTTCAATGATTGGTGCGGATATTCAGTCCAGATCGCGGCAGGTGTGATATACAAAAAGTTCTCGTCCCAGGCTGTCAAAGTTTTGTGTTTATGGCAGCAGTTGTGTGAACTGAAGAAATATAACACCAGCAGGAAACTAAAGTAGCAGTCCCTTCAAACCACTCTTCTGTGTTAAAGATACGGCGATAATTATTTTGCGGGCGCTGCAAACTTTGAAAGCCGATTATTCCCAATGAAATAAACAAAATATTGCAGTGCCTCATGAATCCGTGTTTGTTTTGTTTATTACGTCCCAATTTCCAATATTGGAAGTCTGTATGAACGATGAAAAAATTTTCAAAAAAGACCAACCGTATCCTGACTTTTTTTTTAAGTTAAAAAATAAACTGAATAAATCGTAATCTAAATACTGAAAAAAAAAAGATGCATAGCTTAAATGTAACCATAAACATAATGTGAGCGAGTCTTCAAGTACCGTCAGAGATGTGTAACGTGTAACCTCACAGAATACTTAAATTTGTCTTTCACTTCACACCTTCTCTCTCTTTATCTCGGACATGTTTTTTTTCACGTGATACACGGATTAAGGATTCTACTGTTCCCTCAACGAGCAAATTCACGTGTTCTCATGTTGCAAACACACAATATAATACGGAACTCCGAGAAAAAAAAAATCAATAGTAGAGTTCTTTAAAATAATACCGAGTGTGGTAAATACAAGAAATTTATGTTTTCAACTACTCTTCTGGTCGCGAATCACACGTAGTTTCCGCACCCGCCGCTAGAATTCGTTACCGGATCAGCTACGTCGACTATCGAATCATTAGATCTGCAGAGCGAAATTTTAAACTACATAGTGAAACTTCTCTCTTAAAGGCGAAAAAAAAAAAAAAAAAAAGAATTAAAAAAAAATACTGAACTCCCTGCTTGGACACGATTTTCGACGAGGAATATCACATTAATGCTGCCCATCTTGTTGAAATCCATAAAACAGTTAGTGATATTAAGTTTTCCTTTTGGCTTCGTGAACTTTCGGTTCGCGCCATCCGAACGGAGATCCGCGGGTTTCAACGTTTCCGTTCGAGTCGACTTCCTTCCCGTATTCGCGAAATTGCTCCTGCCGAATGCCCGTGCACCGAGAGCTGAGTCGTTACAAATGAGGGTATAAAAAAAACGAATGCCGCACCGGGGGGGTTTGGGTCGTGTGGTGTTTGCGCAGTCGCGCTGCCCCGCCCAGAGTCGGATAGCCACTTCCGGTGCCGCATTACGGTCTCCTGGTCGAAGGAGCCTGGCATTCCAGAACCCACCTCCCCCCCCCCCCTTCAACATGGGTTCCCGAGCCACCACGTGGCGGCCAACTCCAGAGAACATCGCCCTAATCCCGGGAGCGGTGGCTTTCCGTTTCTTGTCTCTCTCTCTCCCGCGGATAGTCGCTGACTCCTCGATGAAGAGCTAAGGACAGCCAGCCGGGTTGGAAACGGAGTGGAAGCCCAAAGACGGCGCACGTGATCCGGAGACAAATCTGCCTGTATTATTTCCGCCAGGAGAATCAAACAGAGCAAAACTAGACACCGAACACCGGGCAGCTCTATGGGAAGCCTTCATTTCACAGACGAGAGAGCCACACCCGAAGTTCCCCGAAGTTCATGCTCGCTTTTTTTTTTCCCGTTCTATCTCATGGTATAGACCGGCGTGACATTAAATTTTGCGGTCGATTAGGATAGGTTAGCTACATTATAAATACTTTAAAACATTGTGGATGGTTGGTTATGTTAGGTAAGTATAGCTACATTAATGATACTGTAAAATCATTTTATGGTTGCTTAGCAAATAACAGGGCTAGGAAACCGTTTACATGATTTCACAGTATCTTTAATGTAGCTATCCTAACCAAATCAACCGTCCACAATGTTTTAAAGTATTTATAATGTAGCTAACCTAACCTTTTACAATAAACAGAAAAAAAACCGAAGATGCACAATCGGGCGTTTGGTTCTCTCTGTGAAAAGAAGGCTTCCCACAGCTCTATACCAACAACACACGGGGTGGGGGGGGGGGGGGGGAGAAGTGTGTAAAAACAACCTAGCGGCAAGAGGTGTGACTACAAAATGGTTTATGGATGGATTGTGTATAATATACTAGATAACATCCCTTGGCTTCGCTCGCACAATTTCAGGGTATTTCTCAAAATTATATACAATTGAAAGAGAAGTATGTGATTTATTCCAAACATTTTTACTAAAGAAATAGGCACAATATACATTGGCAGATGCATAAAAGAGTTTATTCATTGCAAAACCGTTTAAGAATGATTTTTTTTTTTTTAGTTTTTGTGTGTAGGTCTTTTTAATTCTAGTATAGATTAAGTATCTGATTTTATAACTTGTGTTATAGTGTTTTTGAGGATACATTTTTACCTTGATGAAATCAAAGTTATTTCTTATTTATTTAAACAGGTGGATAATTTAAATAATTGTTGAACACGCACCTATTTATTTTTAATTATGTTTATGCCATCTTTTACACTTTTCAAAAAACACATGAGTTATATAATTATGTAGGGTCCACATTAAGGCCAGTGTCACATTTTAGGTTTTTAATCGTTCTGCATTATCGTGAGTGTTTTTTTTTTTGCACTTTGGCCAGAACTACGTAATTTGTCAATATCGACCCCATCAAGTATTTTTTGACAATAAAATAGCAATGCTGTCCAGAAATAATTAATTTCAATAAATACAAAGTTTTTCTGTTATTTTGAAGCCACACTACAGTTGAAGCTACCTAAAAAAATTAAATTGAAATTCAAAAAGTTTTTTTTTTTTTCATAAATGTTGGTTGAATTTCGAGAATGAATTGAAGAGATAAATCAGGTCACTTTTTATAACAAAATGGTTGACAGTAGGCCCACACTGTTTCCTGGGTACTTTACGCATGCATAAGCAAACATGAATTTTACCGAATACCAACCACTCAGATTATTGTATATTTTAGGCAGCACAACTATTGTTTGAACAGAAAAATTCCATAGTACCCATACGTAATGGTCTAGACCATCCATTACCGATTTTTAATTATTTTTTTTACTTTATAAATTTGTAGTTCTCGAATTATGTTGTACTGAACGTGTGTCGCGAAGATATAAATATGTAAAAAAAAAAAAAAAAGGACAAACATTTTAAAAGTATAGAAACCCTTGTGAACTTTAGAACAAAATTTTCAATATTTGACATAAATATAAATTTATTAAACTAAAAAAGAGTAATTATTAGAAGACACGATGGTAAATCGTGGGAGAATTTTACTGTTTAAAAAACGTCACCACAATTTGAATACTTTTGAAACATTTATTTTTATTGTTTCTTATTGGCCAAGAAATCTTGTTGCACATTTATCTCAGCAAATAAAAAAAATACAGCCGTACAGAATATCTGGAATGCTCCCTAAAAAAATAAACGTAAAAATGTTCTTACAATGTTAAAAGTAAAAATAAATTAACATTTTTTGCAGATTATGGTGTAGTAAAAACTTGTAGGCATTCTCATGAGTTTCATATTCATATTAATAAACTGATAACTATAATAGGTATCATAATGAACCAGTACATCACCGAATGCCTCGACTTGTCAACGTGTGGTTAGACTTTTTAGCTGGTAAGTCCCACATATCGCGTTTAATTCGAACCCGGCCTGGGGAAATTTTGCTGTCTGGTGTTCGGAATTGGTTGTTGTATTTTCTTTTTACCGTTTACGTCCCAAGCGTAAATATTAAGCGGGCTTTTCCTTGCCTGGTTGTGTTTCTTCAACCCCTAACACATCTATCAAGAATTTTTTAAGAGAAAAATAATATGTACAGCTGGTCAAGTTGCGATGATGACTCATCGGAGCGTAACAAAAAAAAGTGCAACGCTTAGGAGTGTGGCACTCGATGCAGGTTTAGGGGAAGAAGGATTATTGTGCACTCCACTGTCTGACTCCCGGGGAAGGCGTAGGTTAAGCCGCATACGGTGCTGCATTTTCCGTTAAGCCGCTGACACACTCGTCCTGCTGAGCGCCAATCCTGGACACAGCCCGCTGAAAACACAAAATCAGGAAGGCTTTAAGCTGCCCATTTCGTATTTATTTATGGTTTTCATATGTATTATCGTGTTCTTTACTGTTTAAAATTATCAGTCAAAATAATTATAGCATTTTTTTTTCCATCGTTCTAATGGATAGACGAAGTTTGAACGCACGTAGCGACCACACTCAAATTATTTTATCACTTGTAGGGTAAAATACTTGGTATGTATTGCTATAAAATGATGCCGTACAAATGTAATAATAAAACACGGAGATAACAGCAGCATTAGTCGTGGTTGTTCAGAAAAAAGAGAAGCAGAGGAATTGGTTTAAGAGTAAAAGAGGGATGTGTGCAGGAAAATAAGAGTGAAGGAGAGATAAGTGCTGGTGGTATGAGTGGTGGAGGGATGAGTAGGGGAGGGATGTATGGTGCAGGGTAAAGTGGAGGAGGGAAGAGTGGAGGAGGGAAGAGTGGAGGAAGGGTTAGTGGAGGAGGGATGAGGGGAGGAGGGAAGAGTGGAGGAGGGATGAGGGGAGGAGGGAAGAATGGAGGAGGGAAGAGTGGAGGAGGGAAGAGGGGTGGAGGGAAGAGGGGGGGGAGGGTATAGTGGAGGAGGGAAGAGTGGAGGAGGGAAGAGGGCAGGATGATAGAGGGAGCTCGGCACAAGGGCACGCCGGCCATCACACTGTCCCTCCGGTAGTCAACTGCGACGGCAGCGATCCTTGCGGCCACGGCGTGAATGATTCAGCGCGCGCTCTCTCTCGCCATCCTGCTCGATTACCGCCCGGCCGAGTTCCCGCGGCGCTATTTGCCCGCAGCAACACGTAGTCGCTTGGGGAAGGGGAAACTTACATTATTCACTGACCGCGAGTCAGATGCATCACACTAATGGAAGTGGGGGACGTGGTTTGGAATCCATATCCCTCCGTAATACGTTATGTCGACCTCAGTTGGCCCAGTTGAATGCACTTTGGCTCTCGGGGAGATGGGTTCTGGGTTCGAGTCTCAAGTAAGGCGTTTAATTGCCAATAAATATATAGAATAAAACAAATGAGTGTTAAACTCATACAGCGTAGGGCTCTTTTATGATCAAAATTATTAAAAAAGGCTAATATTTATTTAAGTACTCAAATAAGAGCCTTTTAAAATAAGCGTGCATCTTCGAACTTTTTGTTTCTCTTTTAAAAGTAACAGTTAGGCTAGACCATGTGTTTTACATTTAAAAAATCACCAATTTTTTTTTTTTACTTTTTGGTTCAGTTTAATTGTTTTTCGCAAGTCTAAGTGATTGTAACTAAAAGTATAGGGTGTTTAGTCTCCGTCAATGACAACAATATTTTCTAAAATATTGAAAACCAAAAAAATCAATGATGTGTCTGGTTTCCAAAGGGTTTTCTGCAATAGCAGATAGTGGGTTTTCATGTTTATTATCGCCGATATGTTCTTTAACCCTTGTGATTATTCTTCTGCCAGTTTGTCCTTTATATACCTTGCCACAAGAACATGGAATCTTGTACACACCAGCTAGGTTATCGGCTGGGGTTTTTGTCTTTAACAGATGTCACAGACCCCTGCATTTTGATTATAGGTTTGAGAATTGTATGAATTTTATGCTTCCTAAGAATTCTTAGCACTTGGTCTGAAATGATTTTGACATAAGGATCAACCTTAAAAGAAAGAGAATCTTCCTAATAAAGCATTCATTCCTTTATGTCATATATATGTATATTTAAAGCTTTTTTGAACTGTAAAAATAAGAAGAATAGAATGTATTACTTATCTTAAAGTTTTGGTTTGAATTTAATGACTCTGGCTACTTCATGAAAAAGTTTTAAATTCTTTCAGTAACCCCTATTTATATTACTTGGCTCTCACAATAACGCATAAAAATAAGAATTTTCTTGTGATTAACTATAACGGTTTACTGTAAGCAAAGTTTTCTGGATTTGCTAAAGATAGCAGATACTATGTAAAATATATTCAACTACGTAATTTGCGATACAAATATACTATCATATAATAAGTAGAAATTTAATAAACCAAAATAATAATATTTTCATGAAATAAATAAATTTTACTTTATTATAAATACTTTATTTTATTTATTTAAGTAAATGTATATGTTCTGACCAAAAAAAAATACCAAGTGAAATTTTGGTAACGTATCGCCAACGATTGCCTCCCATTATTGCTAAAAGATTTTACTACAACTAACTTTACCGAAAAATTCAGTAACCATTCTTAACAACATCTCGATTGAAGCTTAGGATCACAAATAAAAATATTATCTGTCAAAAAATATTGGTCTGTAGATTTGGAAACCAAAACAATAACGATAAAGGATTTTATAAAGTGTAAAAATTTTATTTACTACAATGAATTTAAAAAAATGTTGAAGTAATCCCTTAGTATTGCTAGCAAAATAATATCTGGAAAATTTGTATGGACAAATTATATTAATTTGTCGATTTAAAGTTTTCATTTCAGAAGAATACGGAATTAAGCACACACAAAAACTCGTACAAAGTTACTCACCCTAATCCGTTTTGATAAGTTTCTGGAGGCTATCAGAGAAGCGTTTTTTATGTTAACATATTGTTTTTCCAATTACTTTTGGCAAAACCTTCCCCTGAGGATTAACTTGGGGCCGACAACTCTAAACTGACTGACAGACATATTGCCGATAATCCTCCATGGATAATTAACTATTGTAACACTATGCTTGCATTGTGAGATAATGATGGCCGCCATAATTATGTGTAAAACACAACGTTTAATGTAACAATGAAATTAGTTTTTATTTTTTAACGTAAAATAGTGAAATATTACAATTTTGATACATATTTTCTTGTCAAGATGTCATTAAGAAATAAATATGACAGTTGGACGGCAGAATATTATTTTGAAATGATATTTTGTGATTATATTTACTGAAATAATTGCCAGGCGTTGGTTAGGAGCCAATACAGCTCTTAGCTGGAACAAACACTAAACAGAAACAATACATTTTAGGAGGTTGATATGTATTATAGGTCAGTTAGTTCATTTTACCCGAAATAGCATAGATAAATTACCATGTGTATAGTATTCTGAAATAACTTGTGACTCATGATTAGATACCCCTAACTTAACTTAACAATAATGAAATGCATTAAAGAGAGTGAGAAAAATTAGTATTTGAATTGATTAAATAAATTTAGTAAAAAATTATTAAAGTGTAAAGTTTAAGCAAAGTGTCGTAAGTTGCAATTTGTTCTTAACAACCACAATGGAAAATATTATGGAAGTAAGAACAAAATTTTAGCTACCACAACTCATCTATACTCTTAATATAGTGACTGTTATTTTAATTTTTTTTAATTTAGTGCTCTGTAAATATTACTTAACTTAAATAGTTATCCAAAGTACCTAGGGGGAAATGTCCTTAAAACAAACGAATTTATAACGATAGCTAACAATATTTCTGTTGTTATTATTTTTATGAGTAGCAGTATATAGTCATGTAGTGCAGGGATTATTTTTTAGTCAATTTCTAAAGCGAGAACAGTTTTTTTTTTAAATCTCTACAGTCCTGTTAGGTTACAGTAAAATGTAATTTTGACATTTTAATCTTACGATGTATAAGCAACAATAATTTCACTGCGGAAGTAAGCACGTCCTGAATAGCCCAATCAAAGAAGGCAATGGTTTTTTTTTTTCTTGCAAATGGCTGCCAGTTACAAGGAAGAAGCTTCTGGCATTGCAGTCTAAATGAGCGTTCAGATTGTATCGCGAAAAATACCCGCCCCTACCTTTGATTGTTATCCAAGTGTTTTGGCATTCTGTATAATCTAGAAAACCACGCCATCTTAATCCTTTCTGTGCATCTTTTATTATGCTCGTGCAGGAATGATGGGTTTGATTCCAACGTGAGATTAATGTTAATTTGCAATGAAAGGCCACTTTGTACTGTGGTCTTTTATCTCTATTCCAAGGTAAATGGCTTCAGAGTCTTTCAAGGTAAACCCTTTAGTAATCAATTAACTAACGAGCTGTCGTGAGTAATTAGCGTATAACTTCGTTCACGTCTTGAAAAAAAACATCCCAAAATAACATTCCAAATAATTCACAATGTAAAGTGAAATTTTTTGTAGCCTTCCCAGTTAATATGTGAATTCTAACAAAAACTTGGTTACAAAGTTTTAGATATCATACTGTTACTTAAATTTAACCATAAATTTAAGATTTAAAATATAGTCCCTTAATACTTGTGACTAGAGCATATACTATTGATAAACACCACAAGTTACAATCCAATGGAAATTATTTAATATTACAATTGTCACGAAGAAAAAAAGTGAAAAACTGGTCTATAAAAAATTAAAAATATATATACATCGCATACTTTTTTCATAATTAGCTGGAAAAGTAGATTTTTAACGTTTTTATGCATCATGAATAAGGAAAATCCAATGGAATACAAAACTATATCTCTTTGGGTGCAATGAAAATTTTATTGGCTGCTAGGTTTTATGGTTAAATTTCTTTTATAAATTAATATTTAATTTTACCTGGCCTTTTAAAATCATCACAATTTTTATGATTTTAAAAGCCTTAGTAAAATTAAATATTTTTTCCTTAAAGAATTAAAAACCATGCCACAACAGTATTCACCAGCATTGCTTTAAAATCCAAAAAATTTCAGCTCTTAATAATTTCATTAGGTTCTCTTTATCCATACTACACAAAAATGCTAAAAATTAAATTTTGCAAGTAAATTATACAAAATGTCTACATGTTTAACTATGTAAAACTTAAAAATATACCAATAACCTGGAATGGACATACACCTTTAATATCAAAATTTTGTTATGCTTTACAGGTTTTTTTTTAATTATCTGGAATAAAACTAATTTATTTTTGCTTTATACATTACGATGAAAATTTCGTACCAGGCTGATAGCAAATTCACAATTGTTTCACAATTTTCTTGTGCTCGAAATTATACTCAATTGTACTTCACATACCTAAATCAACTAAGTTTCCTCAACGGCAGATAACAAGACCTGAGGCTTATTGTTTTTAGGTTGTTGAATAGGTTGCACATTAACTGCTGATAAGCTTTTCTTATCCGGTAGAAGATAACATCAAAGACGTATTCGCATGCCATGTTGAATCCATCTTCAATTGCGATTAACAACTAAAGGTTTGGTTTTTACACAGTATTTTTATAGAGCAATTAAGAGCTGAGCTGGTATGCATTTGAAGATGGTTAGTACAAGGCAGCCCCGAAACGTCGGGCATGTCATCATCTCTACGGTCGTGGCCTGAACACGAAATCCATGAAGTAGTTAATACTATGGCCACCGTAGCGTACGAACAAAGTTGCACATTATTTATTTATTACCTATTCTTTATTATAAAAGATACGGAAATTTCGCGCATTCATTAAGTCGTAAGTTACAACGCAAACCTTTACACTCTCGCACTGTGCTTATGATTCGACCGCAGTTAATTGGACACGCCCCTCTACGACCGTGAGCCAACGATGCCCAGCCAGGAGAGAAATAAGCCAATCAGGTAGTCCCAATTAACAAGATTAAAAATTGTCTCGCCAATAAATCAACTAACGGATAAGCAAGCATGGGTTGAGCACAACTATGACTTTGAATTCTACCCTAAGGCCAGACGAATTCGCAAAATTTCCGAGTCTATTTATTTTTGACTATGACGAGAAAACAAAAACAAAATATCTGATTCATTTTGCAATAGGTTAAATTTCAAATACATATACCTTTAAGCTGCTTTACTCATTGGCTCAGTGTTTTACTGGATGACTCCTGGCCAATCAGGAACCTTCAACCAATGAAGCATCGAATCACAGGCAAACCAGTTGAGACCAACCACAAGTCTGCAGCTAATGAAATTGGTTTACCTTACCTGGAGTACAGAGGACTGTGTAGTCTATCGTAAAGGTCATCAAAACCACGAATTTTTCCAGTCCCTAACTATGAGTGGTTCCAGGAGGGAACTGTGGGCCAATCAGCAAAGAGTATCCGATGTAGCCTACTTTGCTAATGCATGGTTACCCGAAATACTTGTGGGTTTCCTTGTAATTGTAAAAAAAACACGCGCTTAAAAATTTAAACGTAAAAAAAACACAATTTTACAAATAAAATAGTAAGCTCCCAGCTTATTTAACTTACGTGGGTAGAAAAATGTGTTCTATTTTACACCATTCTATACCCCTTAATGTGTAGTTCACAATTTTAACTATCAGAATATTTTTTATCTTATTTCTACAATGAAAGAAGTCCTTAATAACCGTTGGTTAAAAGATTGCTCTTGGATTTTCAGATTTTAAATAAACCTCCCATTACACATTGAGAATCATTTAACTACTATGCCAATTGTATCAGACAACATAGATAACTACACCAACAAATAATTTTAATATTTTAAACTCTTTTTTTCTCTGTTTTTACTCGTGCCTCGTGAGCTAAACAAAGTAGATGTATTTGTCTTTATTTAAGTAATTTTAATAACCTCTTTTTTTAACTGCCTTATGTATATACATGAGCGTATAATTTTATTGGTGAAAGGATAGAATAAAATCAGCGACAAATGATAAATGGCCTCAGTAGTTTATCTATGAAAAGTAAAAAAAAAAATGCCTTTAATTATCTCACCTTATGTGCGTATTTACAAACCCGTAAACTAATATAAACTTTTTATTCATACTGAACGTTTAGGAGAGAACACAATTCAATTCGCAAGCAATGAATATTGAGTCCATAAGAACATGATCAGGTTAGCAAAACTGAGACGGATGTTTGAACGCATGCACTGTTAACCGGATTACTTGAACCCATTTGCAAGCTAAACGCATTTGCAGCGTTGAGAAGCTCTGTGCGTGTATCCAAGCACGAGCCCCAGTGTGAGGCAGGTTTATAGACAGCGAGGAAGTTGAAATGAACTAGACACTTTGACAGGATTGGAAAACCACTCGTGCTTGTCCATTAGAGCTCATTTGAATACTTTAAAACTTCAACTTTCTTTTGTGTAACGTCTTAGCTGTCGGTATACGGCTTTTGGAGGCAGTAATTTCGTGACTGGAACAGAAAAATGTGTAACCACGGTGCTGTGGCGGATGGCGACAACATAAGTTCACAAAGCCAAAGGAAAACCTTATAGTATCAACTGTGTAATTAATTTTTACAAAATGGGAAGTATTTTAAAAACATTTCTTGCCAAAAAAATCAGTTCAGGCTTAGCATTTTTTTTTCCAAAAATATTTTTCGCTTTTATCGGAGTAGATTCATTATACAATTTAAATTTTCAGTTTGCAAAATCAACGATTTAGTAGTCCAGGAACGAATTATAGCAAAGTGTGTGGAAATTAAGTTTGATTCGCGTTCATAAATAATGTAGTTAAAAACACAATTTGTGTATATTTATCACGCTTGGCATTATTTTATGGAATTATGAGTTAAATTTCTTGTTTGAGGCATAAGTTTAGTATTATAAGTGTATTTGCATCATGAGAACACATAAATTTTCTCGTACCGAGGTTAGATGTTACACAAAACTGGCGAGTACCCAAAGACTGGCTCATTTATTTTTGGTTAATAGGCGTAAAATGTGTCAGACGGCCTGAATTTCAAGCGAAGTTGGTACATCTACCAAAAAGAATGATGGTAAGAGGTTGATTCCAAATTTCTCGTGACAATATAATGCACTACATGCATTCACGTACCACGTGATTCAAAATTAATTATCTGGCGCACTGCTCAGTCTTTCATGAATAGTAGTTAGTATACATGTAACAACATTTCTCGGTATATCTACATGAAAAGCATCTGTTTTCAGAGAAAAATTCGACATATAATGTAAATTTTAAGTGCCTGGTTATCAAGTTTTCTTTTTTCTTCATTTATAAGCAGATAAATGGCACAGAATTATTTATATATAATCAATTTTTAAAATGTGACATCCCCCATTCCGGCATTAAAGAGGTTTCAGCAAAACAATTTATGCGTCTACTTTTGTAGCAGGTCGAAATGACTAAATTCCTATTCAAGTCTATCCACCGAAGTCAGCGTAGAGATAGATTCTTTTCCTATGAAGTTTTTTTTTTCTCGACAGAGTTTATTAATCTTTCAAAGACTGCTTTTGCTTCGTCAGAAGTGTAAATGTTGGTATTCATCGTCATGAAAGCGCACTTATTCACTTGGTCCTTGAGCAGCTCCGGTTTACCGTATACTCAGTCTAAAAATTAATAATATTTTAAAGATCATTTGGTTAATAATCCACCCCTAAGCTTATTAATTATATTATACTCGATATCTACAAGAAAAGTAGAAATATATTTGGTCTCACTTGAGGTATTAAAAATTTTTTAGTCTTCCAACGTTCCTAGAAAAGCGGATTCTACTAGGTAATATCCATTATAATTTACCTGTAATGCATCGCGCCATCAAAATCGGTTGCTGTATGCATGCGAGTCTAGAACTTAAATTGAGGAGTCGAAATGTTAATGTAGGCAAACGAACTTCACTTTTGCAGTTTTTTTCACGTGTCTTCTCAAACTGTCAATAAGAGTAACCTATGAATGGCACTTGTCACAGAGAAACTTAATACGAGAGTGATTCTTCGCACACTTTTTCTTCTCGTGTCTTCATGCATCATGGGAAAATGAGAAAGACATATCACGGTAGCTGTAAGTATGTCTGTTTGGATGACAATGAACCTTTCAGCCCCAATCCAGAGGGGTGATGTTCCTGCTAGTGCACTAATGCTGGGTGTGTTCTTAACAACGTAGATACATCGCTTTTAAGGTGATATCTTTATCCTCTGCTGCCCAACGCGGCCTTTGCATGTCTTCCAAGTGTCTTTTCAACTTACAGTTACATGCACGCTGCTTACAACATTTCTCACAGCTAAACTTCTTGAAGGTAAGACTCTTCTGACATTTCCTCATCTCATGTCGTCGAGCATTACTGATGTACCAGATCTTCTTTTAAAATTGATGACTAGATGCCTGGAGAAGTCAGCAATCCTCTGGGGGCCATTCCTGATGCTAGTAATATTTCAGTCATCGGGGACTCTTTCACTGACGAAACTGTATTCATCAAGATTTCCTTTGAAGACCACACACGGCGCGTGTCAAAGTTACCCTCAGTGTTTCAAGGACGATGGTACACACACCATCGGAATCTCCACGGCCGTCGACGTTTCTGCCATCGGGGTCTACGCAGGGCCGGCGCGTCCATATAGGCGAACTATTTGGCAACCGCCTGGGGCGCCAAGTAGCTGGGGGTGGCGCAGCACGACACATAACAGCTGATACAATATATTTAAGGATTATTTAAACTAGATGAAAATGGATTTTCGTAACAGTTATATTGATATAAGTAATTATTTAAAGTCCACGGTGACCTGTTTATGATTTGTAATAAGTAAAAAAGTAAAAAAAAAAACACAAGCCTGCTTACATTTGATTGTTGACAAATTGTTAGGCTTACGTGATGTATTTTGAGGCAAGGAAAAATTTTTTTGGGGGGATGTCCGGCAAGGGGGGGGGGGGGGTAATTAAGGTTTTTCGCCTAGGGTGCCAATTTACCTTGCACCGGCCCTGGGTCTACGTCTACGATGGTACAACTTCCATCAAGGTCGGTGTTATTGTGGTAGAGATGCCATCGTGCACAAAATAATAGCCAGCTTGACTCATATTTCAGACAAGTCAATATATAGATCCTCACCCCAAGATAACCAGTAACCAACTGAGGAGCGTATCTGTAGGGGTTGGTATATATTCTCAAAGTAGTTTGTGAAATATTTTAGTCAAAAACCACAACAATTTTCATTCATTAATTTTGTTGAAGTGAAAACTTCTATAGGAAAGTTTGGATAGGGAGTAAATCCATGTAAGTCGTCATCGACATGGTCACGTGACGTCAGCTGTATATGTATATATATATACATAGTGTTGCGCGCGCAGCCAGTACACATAACACAGGTCGACAAGTAATGCACACGACATATACCAATACATATCTTATTAATACACGTCTTCAGTCCCTGTACATCAGTGTTGTGCGAATGTGAATTCAATGTGTGTATGCAGTAAAAAGTGAGTATAAAATATATTAATATTCTCATACAGATATATAGTTGGAATAACGAAGAAAACGGAGTCTTTGTAGCAATATAACCTGAAAATTAAGAACATCATTATTTATTGTTTTAATACCTACAATTACTATGCAATACGTATTTTATAGTAATTTAGGAGTTTTTTTATCAACGTGATAAAACAAATTTGTTGTGTGATAATATTTTTTCGTAAAAATGGCGAAAAAGTCTCTGATCTTTATCAAAAATTAATTTGGAAATCCAAATATAACAACTGTTTGTTTATAGTTGTAAGTTTTCACTTCTGTTGGCATTCCTCATGACTGCTTTGAAATTTTTATTTTATTTTACTGTGTATGTTTTAATATTGAACTATCAGAATCTAACAGTTAGTCCCACAGTGATCAAAACTCAACCCACTTTGTGCATGCTGACACGCATTTATAGGAAAGGACGCACCTTTGGAGGCACATTTAACAAAAGGACGCATATTCATCAAAACGACGCACTTTTTGGACGCACATTCTTCATCTAGAACGTTGATGTGGACACATATATGTCTCAGACGAACCTAATGTTTTAATAAATCACGAAAAGAAAATTGAAGATACTGTTTATTTAATTATTGTATCCAATTCAAAAATATAAAATTTATTAACTTTATCGACCAAAATATATAATAATTTTTTTAGTCTTCCTTAAACCTTCAAGTTGTTTGTTGAGAGCTATGAACATAATCACGTTTAAGATAAGGAAAATTATTTCCGTCATGCAGAACACTCTTCTTGTCTACCTTGTAATTGAGCATGTCTTTACAAGTCATGTTATGTCTTTTTAAGCTTTCTCTTCACGTAAATGACCTGCCACACCGATAAAATCTTGAAATTTTGATTTTTGAGATTTTAACGTAATAGTTGTTCTCTAGAAGTCTAGCATCCTTTCTTTCTTAAAGTAAAAATATTTGTGTTGCAGCAACTACGCCTGTAGACGTTCGACAATGCTGCGGGATTCCATCCATATTAGCTTCGGTGAATGTAGTCATTCATATGCATTCTGAAATATTATATTGAAAACACATAAATAAATAGTAATTTTAATAATACGTCAGTGAGTGCAAAAGTTTATCGAATAAAAAAATTATGCTTTATTAGTTTTGTTTTTTACCAACAGATGCCTTATGATGTGACTCATAGAGTCTTCATGATTAAAAATTAAGTATCTGAATCAACGTAGCATAATTTAACTTGTATAATCTTACAAGTATCAAAAATTTATAATTTTCTGTGTTGTAAGAGAAGTCACTGTTTTATGTTGGTTGAGGAATGCTCTCTCACAGCCGCAAGATAAAGAGGGCTTCGCTAGACTTCAAGGGGAAGGAAATTTATGTGGCATGATAGTATTTCTCAGCTATACTTAGCATAGTTATCGATTGAGTAATTGATCTCTTTGTTTGTATTAAAATGTCTGGTTCGACAACAGGAGTTCAGAAACCGAATGGATATTTCACAATATATCTGAAGTTTGATATATAAAACTGGATGACTCAAGAATAACTGGAAGCACATTGAGAAAATTAATGTCAGTTAAAACCGAAGTTCAAGTCAGTTGGTTGCAAATGCTTACTTAACAGTTCATAAAGCTGCACTGGTCTGTTTTTTTTTTAACCTTGAAATATTCGAAGTTATCACTTCTACTAAAGCCAGCTGCTTCATTCAACTCTTTTTCTCGGCGAAGTTGAACGGCGCGGATAAGTTACTCAGCGGTGTAATAAAAACTTCATGAAGCTATGCAAACCCCTCCGCGCGCATCAACGCTGGGATTAGCGTGACCAAGAAAATAAAAGAAGACATTCAAACTTCAGCTGAAACAAGCACCTCCCGGTGGGAAAGTTTTCAACTGGAATTATACTCCTGAAGTTTAATTAAAACACAAGAGAGAATTCGTGTTGTTTTCCGGTTATGTTACCACAGCGGCAAAGTTTTTTCGTAAGCCACTAAACAGCACAGATAGGAATTTAAGAAATTATTTATCTGAAAAAGAAGTTATGCAAAAACTTTCTGAATCATATATAAAACTATTATAAAATAAGTGATACAACTTTATCTAGATAGTTTTTAAATCTCACAGGCTCTGATTTCAGACAAAAAACTTGAAATCGTCGTTAACAAAACTAACTGCATATACTCTAACTTATTTTGATATTTTAGTATGTGAATTTGCATCTGAATTACTCCTAACATTTATCACATTAGATAAAATTCATATGTTTATTACTAACTGTGGGCATTTTGTAACTTCTTTTACTTAATTTTTGTTTAAGTTTTTTTTTGTAAACCAGAACGTGTTACCGATTATCTTTTCCCCTCATTCTTCATCAATATTATTTTTTCGTCACGACTCTGCAGGTTATTACTTTGTTTCACCCAATCGCAAATTTAACCATCACTCGCTTTAATTCGTGATTAGCAGATGCAGAAATCGATAAACGCAAAACACTTTAGTCATTTGCTTGTTTATTGTACTAGTAGTTGTGTAGAATTTATGTACTTAATTATTTGTTTGTAAAAGAATTATGGTATTTTGTTTCTTAAACCGGTCTTTTTTATGGTTAGTTTATGTTTTATTTAATAAAATTATCTTCTTTGCATTGATCAAAGATCGAAGCAAAGACTGGAATCCATCGAATTTTGGGATTTTTCCCGAATTTATAGCTAAATAATTACGTATTTTCACGATGGTAGCTATTATGTCATCATTGGCTTACTGGAGGCTGGTAGAAGAGGAATTTAAGCCTAATTTAGGACTTTCTACCATATTTATTAAAATTAATATTTTATATGTAAACTTTTATTTTTATAACAGCCCTGAGTTTTATTTGAATTATCTAACCATGTAATGTTGAAGATAATCATATAAATTAAGTTGAGAACTCTGTCATTGTAATATTAGGCACATTACATACAACACTCAAGCATTTTTCAAACGAATTCCAACCCAAGAATGAGATTCTTTGCCGCAAGTACGCCAGTAACTATCACATTACCAAGTTGTATTTTTCAGTTTTTCCAAGATTTAGCACGTGCAGTACAAATCTTATATTCATCGTATTTAAAATTAATATCTATTGGAGGGTATGTAAAGTTGAAAATAACAAAGATAAAATAATCCATATAGAAATATAAGTCACATGCAATGTGTATATGTTTTAGTTATTTTTTCCAGTTTTCGATTAAGCGTATTTAAATTGGGAAAAAAACTCGCTCATTGTATAGTGTCCAATCCGTGGTTCCATAGTTGCGCTTTTTGGACCGCCCAGAGCTTGCATCGGGCATAAGAGAACAGATAGGGATAGAATGATGGAAAAATCTAAAAAGCTCAAACAACTGATGTTCTTTCATGTTTTATGATCCTTCAAAAAAAAGAGTGGCCTTTTAACAGCCATGCTCGTAGCGAACAGTTTTCATAAGCGCCAAGTTCCACGAATGGACGCGAGTCTCTAGGGCGCGTATCGATAGATCGACGTGCGGCGACTACTTCCTATCGAAGCTTTGTTTCTTCTTTCCCGGCGGTTTTTGTTTCGGAAATGTGCTCGTTCTTCCCTCTGAAGTTTCACTTTGGATGAGCTCCATTGCCTTCGTGTTCGCGAAAAAAAAAAAAAAACGCGTCGGCTTCAAGCAAAGATGAAAGAAAAAGCAGGCAAGTCTCCAGACATTATACCAAAATATATTTTTTTTTATCTTTGAGTTTTGTCTGACGTTTTTTAACCTAAAAAAACTTTTGAAGACATCACAACAAAAAGGGAGGAACTCTTGTGAACGAACGACATTTACGAGAAGTTTTCTTAAATAATACGATGCAGGTGGTGGTGAATTCCAAGTAAACATTTTGAAAAATTAATGTAACGCCAGGTTTTCTCAACTTATTTTATTAATATTTGGGTGTTTGAATAAGTATTTCCTCGTGACGAAATACAAATATAAGATAAAACAGTACATTTTTAAAAGCAGCGTTTTCATTCTGGTTGAATTTTGTTAATGTGGAATTGTTTAAATGAGTAAATTAAATTGTCAGTTTACAGCTGTTTTCTTTTTCGGCACAAATGCTTGATAATGATATGTCAACGGTTTTGTGTGTGCAGGCTCGGTAGAAGTTGGCTACGAATATTCGGTAATATCATTGAATATAATATAACTTTATATATATTCAATGGTAATATACAGCCTCACCCACACACAGTCAAAATATGTAATAGGGGCTGATATATACCTATATATATATATATATATATATATATATATATATATATTAGTAAAATGACAAACGTTTGTTAAGTTACAAACCTATGTCTTCTGTACGATTACAAGAAAAGTAATAATAGTGTTACACAAATACTT
Source organism: Bacillus rossius redtenbacheri (assembly GCF_032445375.1). Classification (NCBI taxonomy): domain Eukaryota; kingdom Metazoa; phylum Arthropoda; class Insecta; order Phasmatodea; family Bacillidae; genus Bacillus; species Bacillus rossius. The sequence goes on along the minus strand of NC_086339.1, from coordinate 33,088,370 downwards.
TTTTGTATTTATACAGAACTTCTTTAATCGTTTCTTCCGCGGTCAATGGACTTGATAAGTTGCCTCCAATGGCAATAGTCACTAAATGTTAAATACGATCAAGTCAATTGTATTTCAATTAGTTGTGGTTGTTAGCTCCCGAGTCTTAGAACGTAGTAAGTAATGTTATGTTCTCCGGATCATGGAATTATAATTCCCCTAATGTGTATGTACAGAACAAATGTAAAGTTTTAGTGCATATATTTCCGTGGCAAACTTAGAAATCATTGCTTGTTATATCTTACACATACACTAAAGGTAGGCTTAACAGTTGATTTAGAACAACGTGTTCCACCGTTTCAGTTCCTGAGTGATAACACTTAACTGTAACCATACGAAGAACTCTGTATAAATTTAGTATTTTCTTTGTATTTTGCGCATAAAAATGCTGTAGGTTTTACATAATTTTTCTTATGCTTTTACAAAAATGATTTATTGGCAACTGGCTTCCAAGATAAGAAAAATTTGTAAATTTACAAATATATTTTACTTCGTACGGGATTTGTAATCAGCGGGTGAGGAGGCAGTATTGTGGTCTGTCGGACTTGATGGATGGTACTGTTTATACTCAAGACACCTCGTGTTCAAGCCTATGACAGATATGAGACTTTATACTTGTAGATTCCTTCAATCTGTCAATTTGTGACCATTACAATCTAACCATACGTTTAACTTAAATATATGTTGAACATCGGTGATTGCTTAGGAAAAATATAGTTTTGTTGCAGCTAACCGCTATCGACTTCATGAATTCTAAATATTTGCATGCTGGACGGCTGATTGGTCTCTCCGTGCTGAAGACCTCGAACTAGTGGTTGGGTTAAAAACGTGGCAAGTTCGCTTTCCTTAACGCTGATTGATTGTATCCAACCATGCTGATATCAAGTTCAGCCATGTAGGCAACGTGCGCGGACAGAGTAAAAAAAAATAAAATTCTGCCAACGTTCCCAAACATGTACTTAATGGAAGGTTATAACGAGAGGTGATGAAATATTGCGAAAAAATTTTGCGCCAAGGTAGTATGCAATCCACAATTATTATTCTTACTCTTTATGATGGGAAGAAATAATCTTTAATTTATATAATTCATCAGTGGTTAATAAAGGTAGCTTGCTGTATATCAGTCACTCATGTTTTCCCTCTTTAGTTGAATTTAAAAAATAAATAAATTTTTTTATAACTATACTTATTAAAACATTTTTAATGAAGTAAATATTTTAAAAAATTCGTGCACTCATTGTGTTAAATTCTATTTCTGTTCTGTTTGGCTAAATCCTATTTCCGATTCTATTGAAAATATGTTATACTGTTATTGACATTATATTGCTTTACTTAATTAATTTCTTCCTAGTGGTATCAAAATATTATCATTCAATGAACTGGTAATGCGTCAAAATACAACACTTAATTCTATGAAAATAATTCTTTTTATAAAACCATTACATAAAACTATACTTAATCCTTTCTGTACAAATTTACTACTGTTGTACATTAGTATATAAGTATTTAATATTGCCAGTTGTTAAAACATCTTATGATCGATAGCCAAATTCATAATGTCTGAGTATGAAGATAAGAAAGATTTTGTAATTAGTAGTACAAGTGTTTTTTTTTTCTTTTGTAACCATATGTACAAATTTAAAATTGAATAGAATAATTTTTTCTAGAGTGAAAGTAAAATTATTTATTTTGTAAAGATAATTAAATCATATATGTTCACTAGTAATTCTAAAAATATGGAAACACCTCTTTCATAAGGCAAAAAACCACACTGGTGCAGCAGCGGTAGATGAATATTTATGAACCCCCGGGGAAAAAAAAAGCTCGTGTGAAAAAGTTTCATTATTGGCTGTCTGAAGCAAAAATAAATTTTCATATTAACATTACGAAACATTGCACTTACGACCACTAGTGCATATTGCTTAGCTTTATTTATGCAATGTGATGTGGCGTAAAAGAAAAAGTTTTATTGAGAAACTTTAAATTTGTAAATTTAAAAAAAAAGATAACTCTGCAGCACTTGGTTAAAAATACATAGATCAATCATTATTTGTTTAAAAATATTAATTACAAATTTTTTTGCAACCCAAAAATGGTAATAGCAATAGGTACATCTTTATTCTAATTTTTTCACTACTTTGTGTTAGTTACGTAAAAAAATAAATACTCTATAGTTGAATACTACGTGAAGAAATTTTTTTAATTTTAGTAAATAGATTTTCTTTGGTTCATTTTGTGTGTCGTTCTTAATTTTCGTTTGCTAGTAACATTTATTCCCCGGCAAATGAGCGAAATTATAGGTTACCGAAATTAGTATATATAGGCCGGTTCTAGGGAGGCGAAGGCACTGTCCAACATCTTGGATTATGACGTCACGGTGGCCACCTTGAATGAACTTGACCTTGTGCTTGACCATCAAAATTTACCAAAATTTCCAAAATTACTCAAACTTCCTCAAAATTTGCTAACAGTTCGCCAAAATCTACCAAATTCACCAGTTTTAGGGGGGGGGGGGGGGAAATCCGCCAAAAAATCTATAAAAAAGTCAGTTTAAAATATCCCTATTTCGAAGGGAAAACAACCCGCAAAAATTTCAAAAATTTGTAATTCGAAAAACCTCAAAACATTTTTGCCTTTGAAAAAAATTTCCCAAAGCCCTCACAAGCAAGCCCCTCTAAGCCGCCTAGGTCATGATCTCGACCATGAGGATGTCATGGCGGCCATTTTGAATTAAGACGTTACCTTTGCACTTTTCGTTACGGCCGCCACCTCGATAAACCGTATTATTTATGCTATAAAATCGGGGAAAATTTTTAAATTAATAAAACATTTAATTAGTAAAATTTTACAAAAAACATTTGAAAACAGTCCGCAGTCTTGAAAATCCGTAATTATTTAGCTAGAAATTTAGGAAAAAAATAATTTAATAAAAATAATTTAAAAACAATTAAAAAAACATTAATTTTAAAACGCACTTGCGTCATGGAGTCCTTGGTACTAACTAAGAGAGAGCAAAAAAATGACGCGGGATCCTTCCTCCACAGAAGCCAACGACAGACTGACCTCCCACCACCTATTGCCAAGGTGTGTATGTATGTATAGTACATATATATATATATATATATATACATATATCACCAACTAGTATAATGTCACATCCACCATCTTGATTTCGCCTGCTGGATGCCGCCATCTTAGATCCAACATAATAATTTCGTCTGCTAGAGGATGCTGTCGTTATGTTAGTTTAATTTTTAGTTGCTAGAGTGCAGTAATCATTTACTGCAGTATTGGCCGCCATATTGAAAATCCATAATTATTTAACTAGAATTCGGGAAAAAATTCCAAAATTCATCAAAAATCTACAATCAATATACTGATTGATTCGATTGATTCCTGTCCTTGGTTCGATACTTGATGAATGCAAAAATTAAATTTTACATAAAAATATTAATTTTAATAAATATGATGGACAGTCCTAAAATAGTCTTAAATTCCTCATCTATCAGCCACCAGTAAGCCGATGATGACATATTAGCCGCCATCTTGAAAATTTGTAATAATTAACTTAGAAATTCGTGAAAAATTCCAAAAACCATCAAAAATAAATTATTAAAATAATGATTGACTCGGTTGGTTCCCGTCCTTGTTTCGATTCTCATTCAGTTATAAGAGTAAATTAAACTTGAAATAGTTTTCATATTATGTTACCCATTCCCATTTGTGGAGCTTATTAATCATTCTTTCTACGAAAAACAAATGTATACAAGATACTTGTCCAACGAAATAAATATGCTATGGCTGTACCTACCAAGGACGTATAATTGTTCTATACTTGGAATAACTACCAACCAGGTTTGTACAATTTTGGGGGTATAGTCCAAGTGTGTACAGACCACGCGGCCAGGCCATACATAATGTCAGGCTATATACCAGATGTCTCCAAACCACGAGGCCAGTCGACCTGACTACATACATAACGATCCAGAATAAACAGTAGGATAAGATCGATCGCAAGATGATGTAGGGTACAATGCATCAAAATGTCTTTGGCTCCAAAAGTCGTTGGCACTCAACAGTATTTGGCTACAAATGTATTTTTATACATCAGTCTTTGGCTCCAAAAGTCCTTGCTTACCAAAGTCATTGCCTCCAACAGTCTATGGTTCCAGCAGTCTTTGAATCCAAAAGTCAATGACTCCAAAATAATTGGCTCCAACAGTCTATGGCTTCAACTGTATTTGGATCCAAAATTCTTTGGCTTCAAATTTAATTGGCTACAAAAGTCATAGGCTACAAAAGTCATTGGTTCAACAGTCTTTAGTTCCAACAGTCACTGGCTTCAAAATGCATAGCCCCAACTCTCTTTGGCTCTAACATTCATTGACTCCTAAAGTTAAAGCTCAAAAATCTTTAATTGCTCCAACAGCTCTAATTGCTCCATTTTCTCTAAGTCCTCCAACTGATCCATCATAATCTGGCTCCAAATGATTTCAATTACATTTTTTGATCGAACTTGGCCTGATTGCTGGTATGACTTAATTTGTACTCTCCATTTGTTAGTCATTGGTGAGGTTTTTTTACATTTTTAAATTAGAAGTTGTATTACGAGAACTTGGCATTAGTTAGAAATCATAATTCGATAAATAAAACAATCATTTTTGAAATCCCGTACACAATTTTTATTTTTATTTTTATATACATGCAAGTAATACAAGTAATTATTTTATGTAGTCAGCTTCCCTCAATTATTTGAGTATAAAGGATACTTCTTTGATGTACGAATAGTTTCCTGCACTAAGCGAAGCATGTAGAAGTCTTAACCTATCGACAATATGTTAGGATCTTACCATGATGCGTAATCAATCTGTTCTGCTATCATCTTCCTTGCATGTTTATAATAAATAATTTTAAGTTCTTTATAGTATACCGTTTTAACACCAGCCTCAAAGCCACTTTAGTCACCGACCCAGTGATCATCGCAAGCTTGATCAGAATAATTTATTTTAATACGTCGTTTCCAACGTGTTTGTTTAAACGCTACATCACTGCCTCCGATCTTATTAGCTTCAGGTAGGTACATCATCACAGTCTTCGATTGTGTCAACTAAATAAAATAATAAAAAAATATTTTGACATCACATCTTTTGATTATACATGGTAATTTTGGTGTCCCCACAAAATGTTTGGTAGAATATATATTGAAAAATGGTATTGTAGTGGCCAAAATAGTTACATCGAAAGCCCCACTCATGACCTATACATTTTGGGTTACCTACCATTTTTATTTCTTTCACTTTCCTTACATACTCTTTCCGTGACTCACTTATCGTTACGCTTTGATGAATTCATAGTCTAGGCGCATCCTACGGCAGCAAGGAAGTTTCACTTCTTAATAACTTCAGACGGAGTGCGTCGGAATGCAAAGAGGAGAGGATTTTAGTGTTAATAGCCTTGAGAAATGTACTAATTTTAATTTGCTATCGACATTATTTGCATTTTGCCACTTCCCTGTCCATTTGCTCTCAGAGAAACTGTAAGCACTAAATCGTCCTTTATACAACGTTGGCGCGCAGGGCACGTGGGATTTATTATCAGCCTTGTAACAAGTTTAGGCGTAATAAAGCCAGTCATAAATCGTCCGTTAGTGGAATTTTTTTTTTCGGAATGTTATAACGTAAAAATATTTCACCGTACAATAAAGGAAATTATTTTTTTTAGAAATCCTATCACAGCAAATAACGAGTACCTAATGTAATATGATATATCTGTGTTAGGAATGTGATTTAAATCAATCATACCCATAAAAAAAGTTATACGAACTTAAGAATATTCCCTTTCAAAATTGAAATATCTAACTTAATCAGTTATTTGTTGTAATTTGTTAGTTTTCTATTTTTTAAAAAGTCAGTTACACCTAAACTATTTTTTGGTTGAATAATTATTTCTTCTGCGTCTACTTTTACATTGTTAGTCGTATGCCCAATGGTATTTCCCATCCTAATTTTTGACGACTTTTGAAAAATGCTGTTACAACCAACTTTAATTTATAAACAGAACATAAACAAAAATTTGCATATTTCTTACTCCAAAAATTGCAAATGTCTTATTAAAATGTAATAAATAGGCACACACGTCACAAAACAAACTCAATAAATTAGTTTATTTTTTTTCGAACCTAACTTAAACTAAATGTATTGGGAAGGATCTAGGTAGGGAAGACTCTAAGTGCGTCTCAGGCCAAAGCCTATACGCATAATCATGCAGGATTTAAGCCATGCAGGAGAGGTTGCATGCATCGTGTACTTGAAGGGGATTGGCCAGCCACGGCAGCGATTGGCGCCATGGCTAACTCCCCTCACTCTTAACTCTAGACTAAATCTAGATAATTTGGTCATAGATAAAACCTGCATTGACACAGGGAAAGTCCTGGGCTCTTTCATGCGGGGCGCGAAGCCATGCACCATACAGGCAGGTTGGTTACAGGAAACAGAAGATTGGTTCCGGAAGAAGAGTTGGTCGAAAAACAATAGCTTAGTATATATATTTTTATGTGATTTTCATGAACTGCAAAGGAGATGTTGGGTATTAGATGCAATGTTAATATTATGGGAGGAATCCTACCTCATACAGTTTCCAAAAGTTAAATCTGTCAGACTATTCTGCCCATATTTTTATAATTGATCCGCACGGTAATATTTCCCAAGTAAATTTTTTTTAAAATTATTTTTTCTTATAAATTATTTTTTATCTGAAAATGTCATAGTTGCTCGGAAACATGCACGTGTAGAAACATGCGCATGAACATGTACTCGGTTGTGGACATTTCTTCAGGAAGTACAGTATGTAAACTGACGCAGGCATTATTCGGACCCGCCGAGCAAGTATACGAGGTACACCCACCCGAAGCGGAGTTGATGCGGGGTAGGTAATTGGTAGTCTGCCTCGTGGGTGGGGAGTGTCTTAAGCCTTTCCCTTCTTTTTTAATTCTGGAAACGATTCTGGAACTCTTCCAGGGGCGTCCTGGGTTGAAAAGCGGGGGTGAGAGGGGGTACGGTGCGAGCCCGCCCACTCACTCCCGGAGGCGTTATGATTTATCCCTCTGATAGCGTCGGGCCGGCGAAGCGCGAGGAAAAGTCTAGCAGAGAGGCTGCTGGCTAATTAATCGGGGTTCTGTTTTCCGGGAGTCGGAAGCAGAGAGCAGTTTCATTCCAAGTTTGTAAGGGACTGATGGGGGGGAAAAAAAGGAAAGAAATCTTCAAGCGTCGGAGAATTAGCAGAACGCGAACACGACCGCAACTTAACACCAGTCCAAATCACCGAAAGTATTCATTTCCACGAAAACCCATACCTACCGGATATCCAGCAATAGCTTTACGTGATGAAGTAACTAAGTTAGCAGACATCACATTATTTTATTGATTAATTCCTAACACACGTCATTTCTTCGTTCATAATTTTGCCGCAAACATCCGTAACAAGTTCATTTGATCAGCATGATAAACGGATTTTCAGAAAAATATAATATTTTTTTTTTTTGTAAAATTCTTAGCTATCGGTATACGGCATTTGGTAGGAGTTATTTCGTGAAAATGAAACGATGTAAGATCAACGCTAATATGTCACAAATATGGCAGACCCACGTGTAACAACATTAAACCTTAAATAGTCACTTTCGTTAACATTAGGAGACAAAAAAAATGTATTGGTGTGCCATACTAAACAAAATAATAGTACAAAAATACTTTAATACTTTACGTAATAATTTTTGTTTGAAAGATAAAAGTTCCAAGATCCAAGATGAATTATATTTTCAAATACTTTTCATTACATACGAGTACTATAAACATGAAGAGTCTAACACAGGATTTATCTTGTGGTTCTTGGTGTCTGTTAGTGATTGGTCGCCATATTTATTTTTTAAGACCTTGAACCTTGAAATTTTCCTTTTTTATTCAAAATTACCAAAAAAAAATGAAAATAACCCTAAATTTTTATATTTCGCGATGGAAATTAATGTCGTGAAGGAAATTTTTCCATAAATAAATCTAACAATATATAATTTCCTCAAATCTACCTTTTTCCATACAATAGTGAGAAAGTTTCTACAAACAGCTTTATATAAGATAATGAACTTGAACTTGGCTCCAGAAAACATTTTCTATCCATTTAAAAAATTTCACAAAATATACAAAATATTTTAAAACACTATTTAAAAAATTAAATATATAACACTTTCGGTTCAATCACAGATGTATACTCTATGAAACAATTTTATATTGTTTTTAGATTAATCACAACACGAAGCTAACAGACACTCACACTACTACCAAAAAAGAAATAAACATCTGCCATCTTGGATCTACCATATTGGATTACGTTTCGTCTGCTAGAGTAAGGTAGTTTCGATTAACATATGGCTCCACTTGTTACTCGCTAGGCGCTAGGTAGCACTAGTGTCAACCCCAACCATTTAATCATATATATATATATAAGCGTCAGCTATCTCGTTGGCCATCTTAGGTAACATCTGGAAATTCTTTAACTATTCAATAATGTCGGGGCAAAAAAATTAAATAATCAAAAACAATATTTATGATAAATATTTTACCAATTGAAATGTAACGGTTTTTGGTTCGATCCCTCATTAGGTTAATTGACAGCATTAAGTATGTGCCAGACTCGCTGGTAAAATATTTATAATATTTTGAAAGATAACTTATTTACAAACAATGTAACAACCATCTTTAATTCAACAAATCTTTGCATAAATTATTTTTATCAGTATTAACATGGTATATACGATTTTCACACACTCAATTATTTTTTTTACTGCCTTGTAAAAATTCATGAATTTTAAATTACTTCCTCTGGAACAAGATAAAAGTTCGCGTGAAAAGTACTTTTGGTATATTTTTTAAAGGAGAAACGGTAAAATGGGTTTTTCCGCTTGATTTATTTCACTTAAATGTCAAGGGAACTTAAACTGTGTGTTTTCAGTGAAGCCTTTTCACTGTTAAAAGTTTACTATGAGTGCGGAAACAATAGGGCCTCTAGAAACAGACAACTTTGCTAAACTTTGCAAATTTCTACATGGACGTTTGGTTCTCAACTTTTAACACATTCAAATTACTTGGAAATAAAAGTACTGGTAAGCATGAAGTTATATTCTCACATAGTAGACTTCGTAGAGAGTATCTGAAAAGTAGTTTTGTTATTTTGTAAAAGTGAAGCTTTGAGCTACCTAGTTTTAAGTTAAACAAATTTTACTAAATATTTGATTAGGTTTGCTTCTTTGTATCAATAAATCGTCTGAAAATAGTTAAAGACTTATCACATAATTTGAAGTGAGATATAATAAACAGATAAAAATTAAATTTTTAATAATTTTTTTACAATTAAGTGAAATTTTAACTACGCACTAATAAACTCTCTCATATATAAATAAAATATTTCAAACACACACATATATATATAGTGGCACTTGTTTCAAATAGTTTTTAATAGCTTCCACTATTATTTCAAACGGAAAGCACCAAAAACGAGTCAGCAACATAAAATTGAAAATAATTTCAATACATACGATTTTCTAGCCTCAAGAAACTGATTCCGTTAAAGAGTACGGTTATTCAGGAAGAGAAAAACGTGCACGTTAAGTGCGAAGTATTGAAAACTTATTTCAATATTTAAAATTATATTTAAAGTTTTAACAAAACTGCTGCACTTGAATAAGTAGGTTCCTTCCATTTCATTGCGTTGTCTTACTTTCATTGCGTTGACTTTCTTTCATTTTTTTTTGTCAGCGATTCGTAGATAAAGTTTTTTTTCTTCAGTTTACTGCATTAACACTCCGGAAAATTTAAATACTTTTAACTTAAGTTCGTAGTAAAATCCACTAATTATTATTACTTATATTTCGTTTAATATTTCTCAGCTACTCTCATTTCAAAAATTATAAATACTTTTTTCTTTCAGGTTTAGGGATTTTAGTGTATTCACACTACTAGAATTACTTTCTTTGAACATGCACTAGCAAGAACAACCTTGGATTACAATAAAAAAACTTTAAAAGTGGATTTAAGTACCTATCAGCTATTGAAAAAAAAATGGGAGTGAGTTTTCAGTACTCGCCAGTGATGTATAACGTATAACCTTGGTAACGAGCAAAATTACGTGTTCCAAGGTTGCAATTGCATTAATAATACGAAAATCGGAAACGAATTAAACGTAGAATTCTTTGAAGTAATGCCGAGCATAATAAATATACGCAAATTGTGTTTTCACCTACATTTTGCGACGCGAACCACACGTAGTTTCCGCACCCGCCGCTAGAATTCGCTGCCGGAGCAGCTACGTCAACAATTGAATCATTTGATTAGCAGAGCAAAATTTTAAACTATACCACTATACCTATACTAAAACGGCTCCAGTAAAAGCGAAAAAAATTTAAAATAAAAATACTTAACTCCAGCTTGGACCTGAATTTCGACAAGGAATTTCATTAAAATACTGTCCATCCTGATAAAATTAATTAAACAGTTAATAATAACAATTTTGTGAACTTTGGTTCGCACCATCAGCGCAGTGGTCACATATTTCCGTTCCATGCTACTTCCGTATCATTCAAGAAATTACTACCGAGAGCTAATATGTTACGCATCAAAAACATATTATTTTGTCTTTGAATATGTACCGTTTTTTACAGTGGAACTCGTATGCTGGAATAAGGTTTATATTCTACGAGGATCCAGTTATCTCACTTGCTATTAAGTCTTCTTATATTCAAAGAGCATTTTTCTCTGAAAAAAAACCTTAAATTTAATGTAGTTTCCAACAGCAAACTCTTGTAGTTGCATTGTTGGGAGTGTCGCTGCGCAGTTTGTTGGTAGTAGCGGCGACTGTTCAGTCACGAACGCTGGTGTTTTCCAGGGACGGTGGGAGTATTTGCATTTTTTTCCACGGCTTCACTTTTTTTTTTTTTGCGACGCAGGCCACGGCGAAGCGAAAGAGCAGGAAAGGGCTGCTCTTGCCGCGTCAGCAAGGCGCGACCCCGGGACGTGAAGAGAATTGCAACACATTCTCTGGCGACCGGAGCCATAAATCCCCAGGTTCAAACGAAGTCTGCTCTTCACCGACGCTTTTTCACGCATTTGTGTTTAGCTTCATTTATTTTTGTTTACTTTACGCCATCAATCAACGCCGCAACGTGGTTAACATCCGAACATATCATAGATAAATATCTTTCATTGTAAGTTGTGAGTAGTATACTAAAGTCTTTCCGGGCACAGTTGTTCAGGGCGAGGAACGAGGAGCCTATCCTCATGATGTAAAGGCGGCCATCTTGGATGATGACGTCACCGTTGCACTTTTCGTAACGGTCTTCATATTGAATTCTGATGTTACGGTGGCCCTCTCGGGTGACCTTGACCTTTGATCTTGGCAGCCATTATGGAATACATATTAGGTTAAGGCATTAAGCATTTTCGTAAGCATATTTTTTTTTAACGGAGCGCGGACTGCCTCGTTGACTCTAGGCACTGTCTCGTTGATTCCGGTTCCAACTGGTTCGCTGGTCTCGGGCTCAGAAACACAAGTATTCGACTGGTCATCTTTTCAGCGACGTCCCGCTTCGGTGAGGCATGGATGACGATGCCAGGGACTCGGCTTTGACTCGGTGCTTGTTGGGACGGGATGACTGACTGGACAACGACGAGACAGTTATACGAATAGTTATATATTAAAAATAAATTATTCAATCTTTTAGCTATCCAGTGGTGTAATTAAATTTTGGATGGAGATGATAAATATGTAGCTGCAACACCAAACTGTATCCCCCGATTTTGCTATCATTCGTTTTTTTTTAATTGCCTCCCACTATGGAAGCAATTTTAAAGACGTATTCGCGTCAGAACTTTCCGGTGCACAGTTATTCCACAGGGCACGCGCAAACCGTTCGACCCGCATCAGCCGTATCACGTGTCGCATTACGGTCGCGGAGGGGTACGTCGTCAGCAACTAATGGTGATGGCGGGCGATGGGATTCCCATCAGAGCGGTGCGTCATCTTTGTGAGTTTCTGGGGGAAAAAAGGGGAGGGGGGGCGCATGCGTGCCGGTCGCATGATGAGCCTTCGATGCTCGTTCCCCAAAGTTCACGGCGAGGTGATTCCGCGGTGTTGTACCGTCGCCTTCTGCGGTGTGGAGCTGACCCGGTCCTGGTCCCAAGATGGAAATGTTCATTCCCGCGCGTGGGTTAAATCCCCTAACATGCGGGAAATCGATCTTTGGGCCCAAGCATTCTCGTTTTAACAATAAAAAAGTATAAATATATATAATTTTTTTTTCACCTGTTTTGAGACAGATAATTTAATAAAGCTACTATTTCACAGTTTTCAAACATTGTTTTAAAATGTGGTTATAATTTTGATTTTATGGAACAATTTTCCTTTTAATATAGTAATTCTTGTTTGGTTCAAAATCTAGTTTATTTTTTTTTATTTTTAAAAAAATTAATTGATTGATTAAATTTTAATTAGAATACTTTTATTTTCGTTAGAATTTATCGTTATAAAGCTCTATTTACCCAATAAATTTTTTGACGAACGACATTTAATAACTTGATGTTAAAATTCACGTGCGAGTTACATTATTTTATTTGTAAAATATGAATATTACGTGAGGCCCATAAGCTCGAGTGGGCTATTCAACCTAAAATACTAATAAATTTTATTTTTTGCAAATAAAAAATTCTAATCCCACTTTCATTCAAAAAATAAAATATTGCCACAATACTTTCGAGATGACATCCAAAAACGGTTGTTATGTGCTGATGTTCGTAACTTAGATACATTTGCAACTTAAATGAATATTTAAATTTATGAAATACAATAAATTTAATTGAAAAGTAACTGCCATATTTTGTAGTTAAAAAAATTATTAAATGTCAACACTGAAACGCCCCTCGTGTCCTTGTTATTACTATTGACTAGATGTCGACAGAAAAGGCCTTGGAAGTGGCGGTCAGAAAAGAAATAATTAAGAACAAAATTTTAAACATCAGAGGCGGACACGGGGTGGGTCCAACGAAAATTTTAAAACTCCCTATCAAGACCTGGGGAGCATAGTGTGGATCGTTATTGCCTTAAGTAATAAAAACAAACAGTTACGTTTATAGGCATCCTTTTATTTAAGATCAAAGTTTGTTTTCAAGATTTTCTATTGCAAGTTATAAAGAGAAAATACTTCTATCATTTAACCATTATTAAAGAGAGCTCAGTTTACCTACTCATTTGCCGACCTGGGCCGCGAATAGAAAATTATTTTTCGAACACATCATTCTTAAATAAACCGTAAAGTTTTAACATTTTACAATAATCTGTAATCACCATATTAGCTTATCATTGGTTATTTATAACCATTTCACATATGCAATTTCGAGATGGCTTAATAGACCAAAACTGTTAAACTGGTTCGAATCTGATATCTGAAATTACATTTGGAAATTAACAAAAAATAACTATCACTGGCACTCGCTCTCACGAACTGAAGATTTTCTGGTGGTTCGTAGCTGATGGCGAAAAGGCCGGGAGTGAGGGCTTCCACTGGCGAAACCACCAATTCAAAATTGGAGGTCGCCGGGCTTCCTCAGTTCCCCAAATGGTTTCTTTCTCGGGACTAAGACCCTGTCTGTGGACAGACCAAACAAAAAAAAAATAGATCTGCACCACAGACAGAACAAGATAGAGCCAGAAAACGACCGCAAGAGAGACAAAGTTCAAAGGACCGAAGAGAGAGAGAACTTACCAAAACAGGGTAGTAATTGTTAGGCACAGCCATGTTGCCTGGTAGGAAGATGGAGGGCGATGCGCGGCCGACGTCGCGGTTAAAAGAAAAAAAAATATGCGGCACCAGACAAGAAATTTGGTTCGCGGAGAAACTTGGATTACTACCTAGAGGCTATGCTGAGATGACTAAAATAAAAAACCAAAAGGTAAATAGGGAAACATCCTTTTTCTGATCAGACTACATCTTAGTACTGCTGCTCGGTGTCAGCTTTGATTTAACTGGACGGAGCCCGAAACGCGATCAGCGGACTACCGACGCGGTCGCACCAGAGTGCAGAGCAAGAGTCCGCTCAAATCGGCGCCGCGTCGCTAATTCAAAACAAGGACCTCGCCCTCGAGGGTGAAGGGGCGTCGGAAACCTTCGGCAACTCTCGTCGTCCGGCCCGAAGTCAACAATCGTAAAAGACTTCCCTCTGTCGGAGTTTGCACGCACTAAGGTCGACCACGGGCGAGTCGCGGTTCAGTCAACTTAAAAAAAAAAAAAACTACACCCTTATGTAACCAGTTTATATGGAAAATAAAATTATTTGCAAAAAATAATTTTAAAATTATGATAAAATTAAAAAAAAAACGTGCCGAAATACCTAATTTCCGGCAGAACACAAACTAAATGAATAAATATTGATGTTATGGACGCATGTAATTATCTGGAGGTAAGAAGTAGAGGAGTTGGTGTGTAAATATATTTCCCATGTTAATATTTGAAGTCAAAATCTTAGGAAACACCTCCCCCCTCCATTTATTAATGGAAAGCAAACATAATTTTCGTAATAATTAAGATAAACGCTAATTTCATGCAAATGTGTTGTTATTGTGATTTTGTTAGAGCAATATTCACCTCATGATGGCATGTTTACGATTTATCCTATGGGGTTCTTTTAAAGCTTTTAAACAAATTTATAGCACACTATCCTTTATATAGCTACGATTTGTTTTGCTATCCAATTACTAACGAGTTGACTTCAAGTTCAGAACTGACAACCACTCCACAGGCTAATAACTCCCTGGTAAATACAGCTTGTATAACGCCCGAATAACAGGAAGCTTCGCGGCTAAATGAACTCGTGATGAGACCATAAAGACGTCGATTAATGTCGTCGCCAGCCGCTGGGAAGCCGTTGTGCCACGCGCGAAGTGGTCAGTGACAGAACAAAGGACGGTCGCCTCGTTGTAATCAGCCAGCGCCGGATGCTGACGGGGTCCGACCAGCCTCATGCACACAGCTGCCGGTGTACTCTCGAGCTCACGTGTGAAGGGCATGGTGGAAAGAAGTGGAGGTGTAGCCATCTGGCCGCTCAGACTCTTGACAGGGTCCGACCAGCCTCATGCACACAGCTGCCGGTGTACTTTCGAGCTCACGTGTGAAGGGCATGGTGGAAAGAAGTGGAGGTGTAGCCATCTGGCCGCTCAGACTCTTGACGGGGTCCGACCAGCCTCATGCACACAGCTGCCGGTGTACTCTCGAGCTCACGTGTGAAGGGCATGGTGGAAAGAAGTGGAGGTGTAGCCATCCGGCCGCTCAGACTCTTGACGGGGTCCGACCAGCCTCATGCACACAGCTGCCGGTGTACTTTCGAGCTCACGTGTGAAGGGCATGGTGGAAAGAAGTGGAGGTGTACCCATCCGGCCGCTCAGACTCTGACGGGGTCCGACCAGCCTCATGCACACAGCTGCCGGTGTACTCTCGAGCTCACGTGTGAAGGGCATGGTGGAAAGAAGTGGAGGTGTAGCCATCCGGCCGCTCAGACTCTTGACGGGGTCCAACCAGCCTCATGCACACAGCTGCCGGTGTACTCTCGAGCTCACGTGTGAAGGGCATGGTGGAAAGAAGTGGTGGTGTAGCCATCTGGCCGCTCAGACTCTTGACGGGGTCCGACCAGCCTCATGCACACAGCTGCCGGTGTACTCTCGAGCTCACGTGTGAAGGGCATGGTGGAAAGAAGTGGAGGTGTAGCCATCCGGCCGCTCAGACTCTTGACGGGGTCCGACCAGCCTCATGCACACAGCTGCCGGTGTACTCTCGAGCTCACGTGTGAAGGGCATGGTGGAAAGAAGTGGTGGTGTAGCCATCTGGCCGCTCAGACTCTTGACGGGGTCCGACCAGCCTCATGCACACAGCTGCCGGTGTACTCTCGAGCTCACGTGTGAAGGGCATGGTGGAAAGAAGTGGTGGTGTAGCCATCCGGCCGCTCAGACTCTTGACGGGGTCCAAACAGCCTCACGCACACAGCTGCCGGTGTACTCTCGAGCTCACGTGTGAAGGGCATGGTGGAAAGAAGTGGAGGTGTAGCCATCTGGCCGCTCAGACTCTTGACGGGGTCCGACCAGCCTCATGCACACAGCTGCCGGTGTACTCTCGAGCTCACGTGTGAAGGGCATGGTGGAAAGAAGTGGTGGTGTAGCCATCTGGCCGCTCAGACTCTTGACGGGGTCCGACCAGCCTCATGCACACAGCTGCCGGTGTACTCTCGAGCTCACGTGTGAAGGGCATGGTGGAAAGAAGTGGAGGTGTAGCCATCCGGCCGCTCAGACTCTTGACGGGGTCCGACCAGCCTCATGCACACAGCTGCCGGTGTACTCTCGAGCTCACGTGTGAAGGGCATGGTGGAAAGAAGTGGAGGTGTAGCCATCCGGCCGCTCAGACTCTTGACGGGGTCCGAACAGCCTCACGCACACAGCTGCCGGTGTACTCTCGAGCTCACGTGTGAAGGGCATGGTGGAAAGAAGTGGAGGTGTAGCCATCCGGCCGCTCAGACTCTTGACGGGGTCCGACCAGCCTCATGCACACAGCTGCCGGTGTACTCTCGAGCTCACGTGTGAAGGGCATGGTGGAAAGAAGTGGAGGTGTAGCCATCCGGCCGCTCAGACTCTTGACGGGGTCCGACCAGCCTCATGCACACAGCTGCCGGTGTACTCTCGAGCCTACGTGTGAAGGGCATGGTGGAAAGAAGTGGAGGTGTAGCCATCTGGCCGCTCAGACTCTTGACGGGGTCCGACCAGCCTCATGCACACAGCTGCCGGTGTACTCTCGAGCTCACGTGTGAAGGGCATGGTGGAAAGAAGTGGAGGTGTAGCCATCCGGCCGCTCAGACTCTGACGGGGTCTGACCAGCCTCACGCACACAGCTGCCGGTGTACTCTCGAGCTCACGTGTGAAGGGCATGGTGGAAAGAAGTGGAGGTGTAGCCATCCGGCCGCTCAGACTCTTGACGGGGTCCGAACAGCCTCACGCACACAGCTGCCGGTGTACTCTCGAGCCTACGTGTGAAAGGCATGGTGGAAAGAAGTGGAGGTGTAGCCATCTGGCCGCTCAGACTCTTGACGGGGTCCGACCAGCCTCATGCACACAGCTGCCGGTGTACTCTCGAGCTCACGTGTGAAGGGCATGGTGGAAAGAAGTGGAGGTGTAGCCATCCGGCCGCTCAGACTCTGACGGGGTCTGACCAGCCTCACGCACACAGCTGCCGGTGTACTCTCGAGCTCACGTGTGAAGGGCATGGTGGAAAGAAGTGGAGGTGTAGCCATCTGGCCGCTCAGACTCTGACGGGGTCTGACCAGCCTCACGCACACAGCTGCCGGTGTACTCTCGAGCTCACGTGTGAAGGGCATGGTGGAAAGAAGTGGAGGTGTAGCCATCCGGCCGCTCAGACTCTGACGGGGTCTGACCAGCCTCATGCACACAGCTGCCGGTGTACTCTCGAGCCTACGTGTGGAGGGCATGGTGGGAAGAAGTGGAGGTGTAGCCATCCGGCCGCTCAGACTCTGACGGGGTCTGACCAGCCTCACGCACACAGCTGCCGGTGTACTCTCGAGCCTACGTGTGAAGGGCATGGTGGGAAGAATAGGAGGTGTAGCCATCCGGCCGCTCAGACTCTGACGGGGTCTGACCAGCCTCACGCACACAGCTGCCGGTGTACTCTCGAGCCTACGTGTGAAGGGCATGGTGGGAAGAAGTGGAGGTGTAGCCATCCGGCCGCTCAGACTCTGACGGGGTCCGAACAGCCTCACGTACACAGCTGCCGGTGTACTCTCGAGCCTACGTGTGAAGGGCATGGTGGGAAGAATTGGAGGTGTAGCCATCCGGCCGCTCAGACTCTGACGGGGTCCGACCAGCCTCATGCACACTGCTGCTGGTGTACTCTCGAGCCTACGTGTGAAGGGCATGGTGGGAAGAATTGGAGGTGTAGCCATCCGGCCGCTCAGACTCTGACGGGGTCCGAACAGCTTCACGCACACAGCTGCCGGTGTACTCTCGAGCTCACGTGTGAAGGGCATGGTGGGAAGAAGTGGAGGTGTAGCCATCCGGCCGCTCAGTCTCTGACGGGGTCCGACCAGCCTCATGCACACAGCTGCCGGTGTACTCTCGAGCTCACGTGTGAAGGGCATGGTGGAAAGAAGTGGAGGTGTAGCCATCCGGCCGCTCGGACTCTGACGGGGTCCGACCAGCCTCATGCACACTGCTGCTGGTGTACTCTCGAGCTCATGTGTGAAGGGCATGGTGGAAAGAAGTGGAGGTGTAGCCATCCGGCCGCTCAGACATCCAGCATCAAGCTTCCACCAGTAGGTGTTCAGACACATCAATTCATTTGCCAATAGTTATTTTTCATTGATATTCGGCGAACATTTTAAACAGAACATGTACAAAATCATGCGCATATGCCAAGCGTTGCCAAGCGTCTCTGAACCGAGAGGTGTTATTCGCCGATACGCGACCAACATTTGAAACAGGTCATGTTCAGTGCCAGGCCTATAGACAAGTCGTATCCGAACCACGAGTCCAATCTTGTCCTGAGTATAGTCTTGTCGGTGAACATTCGACAAAAAGGATGAACATTAAAAAAAGAAGGCACATCCACCAAAAGAAAAGGACACGCAATTCACACTCCGAACACGTAATGAACACACAGTACACACACAGGACATGCAATGGAGATGTGTGTTTACTAGCGCTCCTTGTAGCATGGTTTGAACAAAATAAATATGGCGTCTTGGTCTCGAACATATTATGCTATTATTCCTTCAAATTAAAAAATATCCATATGTATGCTATATTTTTAAATACCATAATTAATTCACATCAAAAAAATTGTATTCTTCCTAAGGAAATTCATTTTATTTCTGTTTATTTTTTATAATTGGCATGACATTCATAAGATACGTAGTTAGTGAATTTTTAACTATTCACAGCAAATAAAATAAACTGGGTGCGTAAGAAGTATCCTTGAACGATATAACCAAACAATTAAGTGCACATTGGAGACTCGCGGTTATTCTAACAGATAGATATATATAAATTGTATAGAGATATATATAAAGATATAGCAATGGATACATATAGAGAGATGTATAGGCCTTAGATAGGGAGATATATGGAGATACAGATATAAAATAGTGTTACATTTGTCTGTAACTCCACTTCACCTTCAGCGCCACCAACGTATCCCCAACTCCTGAGTGTTTCACTGATGAGCCATCCACTCGAATTGCCTCGCCGCCTGTTCAACACACGTAATGGTTCGCTGGAGTGCAAGACGCAAATGGGACGGAGTGAGCCAGGGAGATGAACTCCGGCTACAACCAACGTGACGTTTTTTGAGATGACGCACAGGAGGTTAACTTGCGCGCGGTTCCATCTTCCCCCCCCCCCTTCTTTACATCACGG
Organism: Bacillus rossius redtenbacheri; assembly: GCF_032445375.1. Taxonomy (NCBI): domain Eukaryota; kingdom Metazoa; phylum Arthropoda; class Insecta; order Phasmatodea; family Bacillidae; genus Bacillus; species Bacillus rossius. The sequence continues at coordinate 33,068,828 of NC_086339.1, read as the reverse complement.
GTAAGGCGGTTCCATCATCATTAGAGACAGGAAAAATTCGCGTGTTCAATGACCTTTAGGATAGACTCCAATATCCTTTACACACTCGGGCAAATGCCAACTGTTCATTGGCTGCTGACTTGTGAGTCGTCTCGACTGGGTGGCCTGTGATTCGACACTTCTATGAGTGAGGGTCTCTAATTGAACCTCAGTCCTCCAGATTAACAGTGGACCAATGGCAGAAGCAGCACTAAGGTATAATTATTTGAATTTTAGCATAGCGCGTAATGAACCCGCGAATTTTTCAGGTCTCTAATCATCAGGTATCTACGGGTGGTATTCCCGTACGTTCGGGTAAGGTAGCGAATAAGCACTGCCTTGTTGGCATACAACCGTAACCTAACTCATGGGCCATTTTCCAGAACGTGTCCAAACCGAATCCCAGTGAGGAAACAAATCGGCAACCTTTTTAATAAACAGTTACCTGCGCGAGGCTAGAAACTTGTCTCAACGCATTCTAGCGGACGTTTCGCAACCATCGACACAATTGCTACTGCAAAAAAAATGCTAGAGATGGCAGCACCATAGCACAAAAAAAATAGAACCACCTATCTAATTTCCTCAGGTACTTTTTTCAAGTTGGGATTATTCCTTGCTAAGACCATTGAAGTGTGCAGAATGTACTCCAGGATCGTTTCGCTACCATAAAGTTGCATTTCGCACAACAAAACGCTTGTTACGTCTCCCGATAATCATAAAAATGACTATATACGATTTAATGGCACCAGGCGCGGGTCCGCAATCTGGACGAAATCAACGAAAAAGTGAGCTCTGCGCATGAGCGGAATTTGAGCAAGAGATCGGCAACGGATACACAACCAAAATCCCTTCCCGAAAAACAAGGGGAATATCGGTGTCCAATCGTGCGCTGAGAATACGGTTAGGGTACAGGTGTGGCATATTAAATACCCAAACCCTTAATTTTGTGTGTTGGAAAACCGGCGTGATTGGTGTTCGAAGCTTTTTATCAACGATATCAACAGGGCGTGGTGACAAGCGGAATCCTCCTTGCCTCGCTATTTCGCCAGGAAATGCAAGTATTTGATTGGAGAGGGGTTATGAGGGGAAGCTTGTGCACCGAGAATAGCTAGAGAAGAACATAATGTGCTATAGGTGATAGTTTGTTCGGACAAACGGACAGTTTGTCGCGTTTACTGAGGGGAAGAATAATTTAAAGAAAACCACAAAAAAAAGAAAAAAAAAACTGAAAAACTAAAAAAAAAAAAAAAAAAAAAGGAAATAACTCTCAACTGAATAGGGATTTTTGATTAATGAGAATATTTCTGGGCAAAATATTTTATTTTATTGAAAGCAACTATTAAAGGGATGTATTTTTTTTTAATATTTTAATATGTGGTTGATGGATTCAAACGTAATGAAAATTCCGTGTTGACTTTATTTGCAGTCATGTGAGGATATTTGTTTTGAAAACGTTTTGAAATGGTTTTAAAAAGGTGTTGTATGAATGATTATATATATATATATATAAAAGCAGCTGACAGCATGAAAGCGCTTCAATGAAAAACTACAGCTTGACAGTTTTTGATTCCGATATTTGGTGGATGATAGCACAAACATCGATTTCACAGTACATGTTTTTATTTAAACATTTTTTTGCGCCTTGGGCTTTAAACGTATGGTGCGATATCTGATCTTCGCTGAGTGGCATATCGGATGGCATTTATTGTGCGGTATATCCTCCCATTCGTAATTTAATTAAACATTGGCAACTCTGTGGGCCTTTGACAGGATTATAGTTCATTTTCGAGAATCGTGGAAACCCTCGCGGATTAGTACGCTAATTAATTTACATAATAGCACTACCAGGAAATAGCCGATAGTGGTTCATTATTCCCTTCTACATCAAAACTAACAATGCCACTGTATAAGCTACTTTAAACCACACTCTGCTCAAATGAAAGTGTGAAATAATTAAAAACAAATAGCCTATAGTTAAGGTATATAATATTTTATTTTTCATTAGAGCTGGGTCTCATATTTAAGACGGAATAAATTACTTTAATTTTTAAAAATATTATAAATTTTTTTTTTCAATTATGAACCTGTATTGATAAAACATTTGACTGTTGATACAATTACCGTTCACTTACCCAGAGTGTGTGGCGTTGTTAATGTAAGTAATGAGCAAACCCCTGTTGAGATAATACACAACTATATTTTTTAAATCAAAGGTGAGTACTGTATATTTAGCAAAACACTATTTTTAATGTAATTTTTTTTATTTACCTATATGTGTTCTTTAATTTCAAGGGCAGGTGTCTCTCTCTTTTAACATTCACATTAGGCAGAGACCTGAAACATTCGCGGATTCATTTCGTGTTATGCTAAAATCCAATAATTATACCTTAGTGCTGCTACTACAATTGGTTCACTGTTAATCTGGAGTAATGAGGGCCAATTAGAGACCCTCGCTCAAAGAAGTGTCGAATCACAGACACTCGGTCGAGACGACTCACAAGTCAGCAGCCAATGAACAGTTGGCATTTGCCCGAGCATGTAGAGGATATTGGAGCCTATCCTGTAGGTCATTGAATCCGCGAATTTTTCCGGTCTCTAACATTAGGCCATTGTATGTTCCCCCGCGTCCCCTGGTGACCCCCCCCCCCCCCCCCGGGATGCTCAAATACTATGCCGAGAAAATTCTCGAACGCTGAATAAACTGCAGGCGGTCTCCGGGCCTTTTTGTTTTTCCACCGTAACATCATGTCGGTCGTCGACACACTTCACGTTTAGAACACGTTTATCATATGGTGGTAGGAGGGATGCATATGTTCATATAGTTTTTATTTTAAAAATTATTATAATTAATAGGTAAGTTATTCATGAAACATTCATGAGTTGAAAAAACAGTGTTTACAAGCTACTGGTCAGCTATCGCGAAAAAAAATCACACTGAAAATAATAATTAAATGTTTGGATGGATCATGAATTGTACTGCATATTTGTGTCTACAGTCAACCCTGGTTAAATAGCAAGTTATTATTATCAGATTATATGTAAGATGATTTACTTTATAGGTAATTTGCATGACAACTTCTACGTGCTCTCACTCGTCTTAAGTAGGGAAAAGATTTTACGGTATTATTTTAAGATGAAGTTCAAACAAGAGATTCGTATGCAATTGTTTTTGATTTTATAAATTCTAAGTACATATATAATACAAGCGATTGTTTCAGAAATGAAGACTTTGACCTCAGCATGGCGATCTTTCCCACGACATAGGCCTATTGCCTTTGAAATATCGATGTCAATGTGTCGGACTCGACTTGTTACTCTCGATATGGCCGTAAAAAATTTATATCTAAGATTTTATTATTTAATTTTAGGTAAATTAATGAATTTACTATGTAAATATGAAGCAATATTAAAAATTTATTTTGATTTAAAACACGTCCTTCAGTAATACATATTAGTTTGAGGTAAAGATATTTTGTATCGCATCTGAAATATATTTAAAATTTTAAATGCTAACGTCCTGAGACCTATAAGCCGCAGGTCCAAACGTCAAGAATTGTGTTCAACCATGGCCTGTCATAACTTAGAAACCCACAACTAATAAACTCATAATATTTAAGTTTTGAAAACACAAGATAGAACTGTCCATAATTCCGGTTCTGGGTCATGTGTTTTTAAGCTGTGAAACTTGATGTAACTTAGACATTTAAAAGCACGATAAGAGTAAAAAAAAACATGTACAAGTTAACCGTATCATAATATTCCCACTTTTTTTTGTCACCCAGATAGTATGATGATTCCAGCGTGACATTGAGATATCACCCTTGACTTGTAGAACCAAATTTTGAAGTGATATTCCTAGCTTTGTGTCGACATGTCGCAGCGCTACTGTCAGTGCGGCCATTAAGGAAGCTTATGCATACTCCCAGTGAGTGTGAGGCAGGCTGCATACTTCCAGGCTGACTGTGTTTTGTTTCGCAGGGAACAAACCGGCACCAAAAAATAAAAAAATAAAAAATAAACACCTACACGTTTTCACAGGCTGCCAAAGGCGTGGAATTTTAAAAGAAATCGTTTGGATGAAGAAATTTTCACACTTTCTTTGTGTCTCGTTGTCTTAAGCAGGCAAGATATTTTTTTTAAGTACGAAGGCATCTTCACAGTCGTAGGAGCCAAGAGTTCGTCAAATGTCCGGGCGCCAAGTTTGTTGCCAGCAGTTTCGCGAAGTTTTAAGGTGACGTCTCGGGAGAGGAAATGAAGTGGGGAAACGAAAGATTAAGGGGGAGGAGAGTAACTTGGGAATGACTTTGTTTCATCCTACCACATCTTCGCTGGGTGTGAAGTGGCGTGTACTAGGGCAAGTATTTGATACTCCACAGCACTTTTTTTTTGTCTATCCAGGGGATTTCCCCCAAAACACTGAGATCAAACTGACAAGCTTATAAGCCACATTCTTCAACCAGTCTCATCCTACTAATATTATAAACGCGAAAGTTTTTTATGTATGGATGGATGTTTGTTACTCTTTCACATAAAAACTGCTGAATGGATTTGAATGAAATTTGGCCTACAGCTATCTTATAACCTGGATTAACACAGAGACCCCATAGGGGAAGGCGGGGTAACTGGACGCAGTGGGTAATGGTACGCACGTCAGTATCTGGCTAAAGAAGAGAGACGCACGCGGGAGCGACGGTGCTACCATGCGGCGAAAGGAGTAACTTCGTCCTAGTCGAGATGCAATGGCGTGCGGCTGAAGTTATGTCGGATATACGTGTTTTTTTAAATCTGTGATTTTTCCAATAAAATCCTGCATTCATTGCATTCGAGGTAAGGGGAAAACTGTGTACTTTTGTAGAATTTTAGATGTTTATAAATAATTAGTGGTGTTTTTGCTATAATTTAACGCGGTAAAGGCTTGTACTTTGTGATCGTTTCAACTGTGACTGTCAGTAAACTGACATTGCGTCGTTTGGGGTATTCGTACGCAGGGATGCGTACCAGTTCCCCATCTGCGTTTCATTCACCCGTGCGAAATTTGGTAACTGTTATGTTTAAATGGATAATATCAGTAGTATGTAAATGTATGTCCGAGATCAGGCGCCAGGCGGTGGTGGTGGTGTCGGCGTCCGCCATCTTGGATTTGTGACGTCACGGCGGCAAAAATTCCTCAAAATTCCTCAAAATTGACTCAAAATGACTCAAAATTTCCCGTTTTAAGAAAAAATTTCCCGTTTCGAGGGAAAATTTCCCGTTTTAGTCCTTAAAAATCCCAGCTGCTAGAAATGTCCTGATAGAGGCTTAAGCATCCTTAACTCAAGCCTCAGTTAAGCCTCTATCAGGATGTGACCTTGACCTTTGACCTTGACCCCGACGGCCATCTTGGATCCACCATCTTGGATGACGTCATTTAGTTTTCTCGAACATTCCGGCATTGTGTTATCCGCCATTTTGAATTATGACGTCACCGTTGCAATTTCCGTTACGGCCGCCATCTTTAAATTTATTATCCGATTTTAATGAAAAAAATTTAAAAATTATAAAAACATTTAATAATAAAAATTTTTATAAAATATTTAAAAAACAAACATTTACCGCACAGAGCTCGGAGTCCTCGGTTCAAACCCGACGAGTGCAAAAAAAATAAAAATGGCATCCGATCCTTCCCCCCGCGGTGGCTGCAGGCATACTGACTCCCACCACTTTTTATCATCATCTAGTATGACGTCATGGCCGCCATCTTGTCTTCGATGCTGGAAGCCATCATCATTGTATCGTCAGCTAGAGTGCGCCGATGACATGTTAGTTTAATTCGTATCCGCTAGAGTGCAGTAATCATTTATTACTGTGACACCCGCCATCTTGTCATTTGGCCGCCATCTTGAAAATCCGTAATTATTTAGCTAGAAATTCGGGAAAAATTCCAAAATTCATTAAATAAATCACTCATTAATTTACATATTGATTCGATCGATTCCCGTCCTCGGTTCGATACCCGATCGTTGCAATAATGTTTAATCTTATGTAAAAAATAATAATTTAAATAAACCATGTTCAACATTCTTAAAGAGACTTTAAATCCTCTACTACCATCATCCTATCAGACATCAAGACCACCATATTGGAAATTCGTAATTGTAATGCTAGAGATTCGGGAAAAAGTTCAAAATTCATTAAATAAATTTGTAATCAATGTACTGATTAATTAGATCGACTTAGGTCCTTGGTACGATTCTGGACAATGAAAAAAAATTAAATATAACATTTTATCATAATAGTAACAGGTTCGAGGAATTAAACACCACAAGTTCTTTTACAAACATAATATTTATTACATAATTTCTATTCTACTACAGGATCACATACGAAAGCCAGCAAATTTATAATCAATCATTTAGTTCCGCAGCGGTGTGAAATGACTAATTCTTAGCTCCAATCGGTTTATACTAGACAGAGTCCAGCCAGAACCTTTACAGACATAGTCCACCTCTTCTTGACAGAGTTTCTGGATACCGTTTTTAACAGTTTGCTTCACATCGTTAGAACTGTAAATTACTGCAGCCGATGTCTTGAATGCACACTTCTTCACTTTGTCATCGAACGGATATGGCTTTCCATATATACAGTCCAACCACAAGTTATATTTTAAAGGTCCGTTTGTTGCTACATCATCAGTAAGCTGATTGATTATCTTCTGTCTGATATCGTCAAGAAAATTACAAATGTCCTTCGACTCACCGAACGTATTTAGATAATAGTAGTCTTTCAACGTTCCACGAAATGCAGACTGCGCCAAGTAGAAGCCATTATCGTTCACTTGTAATGCTCCGAACACAGTCTTAGGTTTATTTTCATGTTCAGACGTCATAACAATCGGTTGCTGGGCATCTGTTTTTTTTGGTTGTACGCTTTCGTGTCTCCAATCTAAAGCGAGGAGTCGAAATGTCGGCAGGCAGTTCAGCAGTAGGAGCACAGACTCCACCTTTACATTTTTTCGCATGATGTCGCAAACTGTCAATTCGAGTAAACCATTTAAGGCACTCATCACATCGAAACTTCATGCGAGAAGGATTCTTCGTGCATTTGCTCCGCTCATGTCTTCGTGCATCATGGGAAAATGCGAACGACGTATCACAGTAGCTGCAAGGATACCGTGGTGATAAAGACGATCCTTTCAGACCCGATACAGATACAGGCGTTGCAACAGTAGTACCATTTCCAGGCATTCTCTTATGCACATCGATGCATCGTTGTTGCGACGAAACCTTTACTTTCTGCCGCACAGCAGGACCTTTGCATGCCTTCATGTAAGTTTTCATTTTATCTTTTCTGGCAAACTGCTTATGACATTTCTCACAAACAAACATTTTACGATATAGGTTCTTGACACATTCGCTCCTCTCGTGTCGCCGAGCATTGCTGCTGTTTGAGAAAATCTTGTCGCAGTAACAGCACCGATGTTCGCTAGTTGTCAAATCAGCATCCATTGAAGTCTCCATCGAGGTCGTATCGTCGATCGTCGTGGTTTCCTGCACATCCAGCTCAGTAGTCATTAAGCTATCTTCTGCTGGTGGTATCACATCTGTTGAAATCTCCTCCAATGTTGACGTCGTCGTCGTTGCCAACGAGATCTGCTCCACCATTGTCGTCGCTGACGTCAAGGTTCCCATAGACGATGGTACAACGTCCATCGAGTTCGGCGTTAAAGTCGGTAAAGATGCCATCGAGTTCTCAAGAACAGGTAATTACGCGACTTATGCACCAGATGAAATAATCTAGGTGATCCTTACACCGTCGACGACAGTAACAAACTGAGCGACCTGCTGTCTAGGACTCGCTTATATACATGCACCGGATGGAATAATACGCTAGTCAAATCAAGAAACATTTACAATAATACTAGAGTCAAAACAACATTAAAAATAGAAGGACCATCAACGAAAAGGCAGCACATTTGGAAGCACCGACAACGAAAAGGCAGCACCGACAACGAAAAGGCAGCACCGACAACGAAAAAGCAGCACCGACAAAGAAAAGGCAGCACCGACAAAGAAAAGGCAGCACCGCCAACGAAAAGGAAGCACATTTGGAAGCACCGACAAAGAAAAGGCAGCACCGCCAACGAAAAGGAAGCACATTTGGAAGCACCGACAACGAAAAGGCAGCACCGCCAAAGAAAAGACAGCACATTTGGAAGCACCGACAACGAAAAGGCAGCACCGCCAACGAAAAGGCAGCACATTTGGAAGCACCGACAACGAAAAGGAAGCACCATCAACGAAAAGGCCGCACCGCCAAAGAAAAGGAAGCACATTTGGAAGCACCGACAAAGAAAAGGCAGCACCGCCAACGAAAAGGAAGCACATTTGGAAGCACCGACAACGAAAAGGCAGCACCATCGATGAAAAGGAAGCACATTAATTTGTCATTGACTCCAATATTCATTGGCTCCAATATTCATTGGCTCCAATATTCATGAGCTCCAATATCAATTGGCTCGAATTGCTCCAAAAGGTTTCATCAGCCTTTTGGCTCCAACAGTCTTTTGGCTCCGATAGTCATTGGCTCCAATAGTCATTGGCTACAATATTCATTGGCTCCAATAATCATTGACTGCAATATTCATTGGTTTTAATATTCATTGGCTCCAATATTCATTGGCTCCAATATTCAATGGCTCCAATATTCATTGACTCCAATATTCATTAGGTCCATCAGTCATTGACAACTACAGTCTTTTGGTCCCAAAAGTCTTTTGGCTCCAAATATATTAGGCTAGAATTCTTCGAGTCTAAGAGACTATGAGACCACATGGCTACGAGTCTAAAATGATCTAGCTGGTTACGAGTTATACATGGCTTGCGAGGCTACAGAGCTACGAAGTTTCTAGAACACAGGTTTACATGACTGCGAGGATACAGGACTACAAGTCTGCAAGAGTACTTGACTACGAAGGTACTCGTCTACATGACTCCAGTTACCGCATCTGTCTTCGACGGAATTTTCTCTTTTGCTCCAACTGCTCCATCAGCATTATGTTATAAGATTACAAGGCCTCTTGCTTACGTAGCTTCAAGTCTACGAACCTCCAATGCATCATGACTACGAGACTACGAGCCATGAGGTTACGAGTCTATGCGATTGCGAGTCTTCTAGGTTACGTGATCGCGAGGCTATAGGACTACGAAGCTTCCAGAACGCATGGTTACGAGACTGCGAGGCTACAATTCTACGAGGTCCCAATACATCCTGTCTACGCAACTACGAGCCATGAGGTTACGAGACTACGTGACTACGAATCTACAAGTTTACGAGACTGCGAGGCTACAGAGCTACGAAGCCTCTAGTACACAGGTTTACGTGACTGCGAGGATACAGGACTACCAGTCTGCATGAGTACTTGACTACGAAGCTACTCGTCTACAAGGCTACAATTACAGCATCTGTTTTCGTCAGAATTTTCTCTTTTGCTCCAAATGCACCACCGGCATTATGTTATAAGATTACAAGACCGCTTGCTTACGTAGCTTCAAGTCTACGAGGATACTTGGATACGTAGCTTCAATTCTACGAGGTCCTAAGACTTCATGACTACGCGACTTCGAGTCATGAGGTTACGAGATTACGTGACTACGAATCTACAAATTTACGAGACTGCGAGGCTACAGAGCTACGAAGCCTCTAGAAAACGAGTTTACGTGACTGCGTGGATACAGCAATACAAGTCTGCATGAGCTCTTGACTACGAAGCTACTCGTCTACAAGGCTCCAATTGACACATCTGTCTTCGATGGAATTTTCTCTTTTGCTACATCTACACCATCAGCATTATGTTATAAGATTACAAAGCTACTTGCTTACGTAGCTTCAAGTCTACGAGGCTCCAATACATCATGACTACGAGACTACGAGCCATGAGGTTACGAGACTATGCGATTGCAAGTCTTCAAGGTTACGTCATCGCGAGGCTATAGGACTACGAAGCTTCCAGAACGCATGGTTACGAGAATGCATGACTAATTGGCCGCATGGCTACGAAACTTTATGTCTCTAACTGACTACAATAGCACTATTCAGTGGTGAGAGTTAATTTATTTCATGCAAAGGTACTTGCTGCAAGCAGTTCCGCTTTTCAACATCAGATGACGTCACGTTTTGCTTGCAGGTAAAATAATATTTATTTATTTTATGCGGGATGCGAGTTGTTCACTATCAATCGCATAAGAAGAATGGCATCGGTAGTCTTCAAGGAGAAGGAAGTTCGTCCTTCCTGCTAGTGCTTCTCAGATTTCTCACGGTCCGCCATCTTGGATTGCGACGTCACGGCTGCCATCTTGGATGGGTGTGACTTTGACCTTTGACCGAAACTGCAGGAATGATCGCAAGCACACGGATTAACCATCAAAATATTGATAAGAATAATCAGGAGCACACGGAGAAAACCATTATAATATTGGCAAGAATAATCAGGAGCACACGGAGAAAAACGACACATGTTTTCTTTGATATTATAAAATTACAGAAAAAAAATATTTAAAAATAAAAATAAATTAATAAAAAAATTTAAAATAAAAACAAAAAATACATAAAATTCTGGCTTGTACTAGAACTCTATTTTTGCTCAAAAATGATAAGTTTACAAGCTAGCAGAATCTATCAGGACATTTCTAGCCGCTGGGATTTTTAAGGACTAAAACGGGAAATTTTCCCTCGAAACGGGAATTTTTCCCTCGAAAACGGGAATTTTTTTCTTAAAACGGGATATTTTGAGTCATTTTGAGTCAATTTTGAGGAATTTTGAGGAATTTTTGCCGCCGTGACGTCACAAATCCAAGATGGCGGACGCCGACACCACCACCACCGCCTGGCGCCTGATCTCGGACATACATTTACATACTACTCATATCAATGGTTTTGTACATTATGAAAATAACAAACAAATATGTATACTAATTTCCCCAGTTACAAAACCATCGACATCAAGGACTGCAGGAACCAGGAAGGCACCGACATGAAAACGGCGTTCAGAAATTCTAACAGCCACTCCAAGAAAATAATAGTGCTGGAAGAAGTGGAAACAAAGAGGAAAAATAAAATGAAACAATGGCTGAACATGATACAGTGAAGCTAAAAAAAATGAAAAAGAAGAAAACGAAGAAAAATATTTTCCACGATTCGTCCGTTTCTTCTAGAAAAAACAAAGGAAATACAAAAGACCTTTGTCAAGATGATGACATTGAAGATTTGGATATGGTGGCTTCATCTTTCCAACAAAAATAGTACTAATGAGATCTGTATGTTTTGTGGAGAGTTTGTTAAGGACAGAGAACTGTGATATCGCAGTGGCAGGTGTTCGGGCTGGGTCCATACAGACTGTAGTGATGCAGAAAATCATTTAAATTTTGTATGCGATTTTCGTCAAGTGAAAGTATAATTATTTCAATCACTTTAATGCTGAAATAGTGTACTTCTTTGTCAAATAAAAAACTGTGATTAGTTATTTTGATGAAAATTTAATTTTTCCAACTATGGTTTGTCAGTGTGTAAGTGTGTTGTTTTGTGTTAGCTCCATATTTGTTCATTAACAATGCAAATAATGAGTAAGCTACGTTCTAAACTATATATAATTTCATTCAAGTACCTACAAAAATATTTAAAAAATACTTAACTGTAAGCTTGAATTAGCGAATATGAAAAATAAAAAAGATAAATATCAAATAATGTATGTATTTAATTTGAAAAGAAAATAAATTTTTATGTCCTCAGTATAGTACAAAAAGTGTATTTTGTTATTTAGGTACATTTTCATATTTCAAAAAATTATATTTACATTCAGGGAATATTCGGGAAAATTTATATGCACCAGAATTGGCATAGAGGGTAATAGTGCGCAACATAAATTTAGTGCGTACGATTATCCACTCACGTCGGGTAATCGTACGCAATACATATTTTAATAGTTTAAGTAAAAAACTACACTTCCCTTTTAAACAATGTACTAATACTTGGCTATATTTAAACTGACTTAATGTCGCTTTGCTACAAATTAATTTCATTGCTTTTTAAACTTTGTTAACAGAAATATAATGTGTCAAAGTTAAGTGCGTGCAGTTACCCCGCCTTCCCCTATTAATATGAAATTCCATCCCTAAGGGAGTCAAAAAGTGATAATTTCATTTTATAACAGAAAAAATCATAGGTCATAGACATACAAATAGTGAGTGAGTGTAATTTCTCTATGTCTGCCACACGATCATACACATTGTAAGGTCTGGCAAATTAATATTTTTCTCCTTGGTGAGACCAGTCCGCTTAGAGGAGCTCGCAGCAGCTAGCAAAATAAAGGCGCTAATAACAGTTTTGTTCTTAACTTCGTCAATAGATAGAGTTGCCTTGAATTTTAAACGCACCATCTTTAATTTTCGTTTGTTTGTGCCGTATGCGTTCCTATACCATCCGATTGCGATGAAATTTTGGTGATTTGTTATGCGCATGCCCATGAAGGTTACTGAGGCTGTAGTTGGAGCACGAATCGTGTCAAAAAAGGTGTTTATTTCATTTTATATAGCTGCACTTCGTCTGTTTTTGTTGTATAACGCATGACACAATTTATTTTAATATATAAAAGAGAGACAGAGATAGAGTGATATATATATAGAGTGAGATAGAGACGGAGAGATAAGTTGAGATAGAGCGAGGTATAGAGAATGGGTTAGATAAAGAGATATACCTATAGATGTATAGAGCTATATAGAGACTTATATATAGAAGATATAGAGATAGTGGGAAGTATATATGTAGATATAAAGAGATAAATAGAGATAGAGAGATACATAGATGTATATAGATGTATATAGAGATAAATATATACAGAGAGATGGATAGATGATTTGTAGGCCTATATGTGGAACTACTTCAAACATATTACAAAACAAAACTGAATGAGGCATTGCAATGCAGGCCGAGCTTTAACTAGATAATGAAATCATTTCAATATTAGTAATCTATTATTTTTCAGCTTTTTTCTATATTGCTTTATAAAGTCTAAATTACATACAGACCAGGTAAATAACTATAAACTGGCATTACAACGTCTGTCGGGATCTGAAAGTGATATAAATTAATTTTCACACTTGACATTCAAATTAAGAAGACAGTTACTAACTACACCCTGTGTTCAGCCTGGGCTACGCCGGGTATTGCAGCTAGTATTAATATATATTTGCAGTATTTAGCAACGGAAACAAATTCATAACGGGTAAAAAAATATTGTAACAAAAAACTCCTTTTATCGTAATCATAATAATTAATGCATTTACAGTAACCAGTTGATTTTAAAATTTTCTCCCATTTTAAATCTGAACTACTTATTTTACTTTAAGTTTGTTTCATTTCAAGGTTTAGCTAACGTTTGGTTTAATTTACAAAAAAAAACATGCAAGCTCTAGATGCGAAAAAAAAACACACACAGATGTAGGCATATTTAGTTTAGACTATTTACGATGAGTTTCTGTAGAACGGATTTTGAGGAGAGCGGGTATGGGTAATTAGAAGATACATATACCGTATTGGGTTTAGGTGTTGAAATATTTGTTCAAAAAATATTTACTATTATGCTCCGAACTAATTATTGGAGGCAAAACGCAATCAAGAATTTGTTCATTCGAATTCTTTCATAAGGATTAAATTGCAAAAAAAAAAAAAAAAAATAGAAATTTAATTTCGGCTCATGCATACTATTTGATTCTATTGCATTCATGTGGCATCGTTAATTTTGAAACGGTTTTTCTCTAAAAATTTTTTATTTATTTTGAAAACGATGAGCTCTATACATTTCTGTGATATATAAGTAGTGATTTCTTTATAAATCGTATCACATGTACGACAGAAAGTGATGGTTAATACTAAACTCTGGATGACGTTAAAGAAAAGGATTGATTCCTTCCTATTTGACCAAAATGACATCGAAAGATTCAGTCGATGCAATGCAAAGCTAAATCTATAGTATTAAGAATAGGATATAAATGTATATGTTTGTATCGTTTTAATAGTTATCTACAAATACATCAGGAGAACAGTAGCTTTTAACTCACTATCACTTACGACAGCCAAGCATGTGCCACAAAAACTATTCTGGCTCATCATAACGCACATATGGATAAGCTGGTATTAACACCATTATTTTTCACCAAAGTGTATATAAACTAGTGATTAGCGTAGGTGTAAGTGGAAGTTATTATGTCAATAAGTTAGAGCAAGGCTTCAAATTCATAAGATAAATATAAAAAAAACTAGCAGACCCGGCCACGCGTTGCTGTGGCTGAGTGATTTAGAATGGATTTTAAAGACAAAATTTAACACAGATTAACATAACGTTTTCAATTCTATTTTATTATTAAATAAAAATTCAATCAAAATGAGAAAATAAAAAGCAAGCACTTAATACATAGATATTTTTGTATTTTTTATAAACTTAGATTATAAAATTTGCAGGAAAGGTAGAATTAATTAATACTTACAAATTTTTTAACATGAAATAATATTTGATGAACTCTGATTCTCTAGCTAATATTATTTGTTTTATTATTATATCTGTAGATTGACAGCTGAAGATAGATATCAATAATTGTAAACACGTGAGAATAAAATCAAAAATAATTCAAAAAAAGCGAGGTTACGTAGTACATTGATCAACGAAAATGTGCACAACATGGAGAAAAATAAAATTTGAATTGAAACGTAACGCCATCTATGAGATATATATGTCAGACAGTACAACAGTTGTCTGTAAAAAACTGATTTAAGGCGCTATCTGTTTGAGACTTATGAAACTTACGATTAATAACACCAATCAACATTGATAATTAGTTTATTATTAATTATAAACTATTAAGACCATTAATCGAAATAAAAACTATCCTTTCTCTCAAGTTGGAAAAAGTTACACATAAATGCTAATTTTCATCGAAATCGGTTGACTTGGTGAAGAGTTCACTGGAAACAAACATCAGGACACTGGATTTATATATATTAAGATTACACCTGCAATTAAACCTGAGTTTTAAATGATCCAAAATAAACCGTATTTTTTTAACGAAAATAATTAAACTGCTATTTTATTTTATTATTCTAGTAGAACAGCATTTTCTAAGATAAACTTGGTATAAAGAAACCTAACTGCGTTCCTACTAGTGCGTTATCTCCCTCTTTAGGAGGAAATGAAAAAAAACTTGGGTTTTTTTCGCTGAGCTCTTATCACGAGAACTTTCTCATGACATTAATCCTTCACCTGTTACCTTGCAACAGCAAAACATTTTTTTTTTTTTTAGTTGCGCTTCAAAAGACAATCTTATCTCTATGGGACGCACTAACCTCTTGGTTTTATCAAAGTTAAGAATAATATTGTAGTCTACTTTTACTTTCTTTTAAGAAAAAAGTATTATCTTAGAAGGTCAAAAAATATTTTTGTTACATAATATAAGCTAAATTTTTTGCCTGTCAGAAAAAAAAGTGTGTACAGTGAACATTTTAAAATTCTTGGGTTTTTCAAGGAAACCATCAATAATTAAACATATAAAATTAATAAAAATCTTCAAAGTATTCTGTACTGTTTTTATACAATTTTGCAACAAACTTTGTGGTGAAATCGAGAAAATTCTTAACTAAGAAATTAATGATGTAAGTATTGAAATTAAATACATTTTCAAAGCTTCGAACCCATTTTTTTTTAACAATCAGACACATGACCAAAAAAATTCAAACCTAGGTTTTATAATTATTACACTAAGGTTCTGGTAAAAGAATTCGTTTCAATGCTTACAAAATTGTTAAGATCAATCTGATTTGCTCCTTCATAGTCAAGGGGACTTTTTTTTCCCATCGCGTGATTGAAATCTGTGTGCCCAATTAGGCACCGCGAAATTGAAGCGTTGCGTCGCAGATGCGGCTTGATCGATCCCGGTCGACACGGAGAATGAATCACGCGATAGATCGATACTGCGAGATGATGCTGCGGAACCGAGAAAAAAAAGTAGTAGTCTTCGCTTTTGACACCGTCGTGGTTCTAAAATATTATAACTAGCGATTGGCTACTGAAACCTTGTTCCGGGAAGGAAATTGCAGTCTTTCCTTCTCCGTGAGTACGAATATATTGTTAAAAGATGCGTACAATTTACAAAATAGATTTTCTGAAAGAGAGGTTATGTTAAATATAACTTTGAACTCCAACCAACAGATTATATCAGAAGATAGATATTACGTTAAATTCACGGATTTTTCAACAAATTATTAACCTGTAATATACAAAGTGATCTTCGTAATTTCAGCGAGCTGTAACTTTGTAGAAAATATGCCTGATTCCGACTTCTGAGTTGAGTGTTTCGTGGGAAACAGGGTAAACAAAAGAGTAGAAGGAAAAAAAATAAGGTTTGTGTTTTATATTCAACAAAGTTCTGATTTTTTTGTTGATATAACATTATTATTCTTGATTCATTTTCAAAATACTTTTCGAAGATAAATGGTAAATTTACGAATGTATCTAGTTAATTTTGAGCCACCGTTCGTAGTCAGTTTAAGGTGAAATTTTTTTAACAGTGTAGCACAGTTGTGTAACGAAGTTGAAAAATTCGATTTCCCCTATCAAAAACGATATATCCTATCGAGAGTGTGGCACGGAATTCAATTTTTTTTTAAAATACGATTCTGTAAATCGCTTTTACTGGCAGTTAAGACATCGGTTTCGTACCGGTTTTATATTGGGTAGAAACTGTCCTACCCGCGCTCTAGCCATAACCTGTGGTACATTTCCTTATCATGTTTGGTGGCCATTTCGGCTGGCAGCGTGGATGGTTAAAGTTTGATCCCCAGTCGGTCGTTTACCTGGTCCGCTCGAACTGGAAACGTGGCTTGAAAACGTTTTCGGAGGTTGCTGTGTTTCCTCAGGGTACTCCTATGTCACCCTTACTTTACGTCCAGATTTCTACTCCAAGCTCTCTTTCTCTCACGTTGTTCTAAGCTTTCATTTCCCCCCGTGCACAGTTGGCAGTGTTTCAATTTTTTTATCGTCACGATTGTCACAGTATTTTTTTTTTTCGGAGCCATCCTCTTTTGCAAATAAGGGATGGTTTTTTTATGCTTGTTCTGCGGGTCCAAATACATCGTTCCTTCCTTTATGTCAAAGTTTTATTTGTTAGCGTACTGAAAAAAAAAAGAATCTTACATATGAGAATGGAATGTGCGATTCGGAGAGAATCTGGCATTTGACCAACGGATCTGATAGGAGTTTACTCATCGGCTTGAGCCACCACGTACATGTCTTGGCACACTGCCTGTCATTGTCTCTTCAGAAACATGTCAGACTGTCTCTTCACCATCGTACTTTAAACTGCCAAACAAGTTTGTCATTAGCGAAGCTGGAATTTTATTGGCAAAATCCGTAGCGAGATATGCACCAGTAAACACAAAAATAATAAATATATACATATATACCGTATAAATTTCCACGCATCATTTATCGCTGCAAATTAAAACCTGTATCTCTAATTTATATTTACTGATTGGTCTACAGTTATATTGTTCCAATAATTTGGTCCTAGCTGACGTGATATCTAATATAATGGAGAATTTCGCGTTATAGGATATTGTGTAAAGTTAAATATGCCTTTTTCGAACGAATATGGTGATACATTTAATATGAATTGGCCTTTACGCAAAAGAGCAATGGCTGTATGTATCCCTCAATGATGAGTTAGGTGACTTTTAAACTTGGTCTAAGAGAGAATGATTAATTTCTTACAATTCTATTATTCATTATATATTTATTTTCGTTAAGGGTACTGTCGAAATATTTATATTTTAATATCATTTGTATAAAGTAATCATTATTTTTATTTTAAAGTTTAAATTTATTTACTTTAGTTGTTATTCACCTGAAAAACTTTAAACGTTAAACGTAAAAACGTTTGATTCTTTCGAATAAAATGCATCAGTAATATAAATTAATGTTTTTGTTGTGTTCTTCGAGCAGATACGTTATTTGTTCAAAAACCAATTGACCTAGTTTTAGTAACTTCCAAACCAGAAGACAGAAAAACCAAATAAAATTTGATTAAGAAGTCTCCTCATAAATCAGACATTGCAGTTTTATTAATATAATATATTTTTGTTATTAAACAGATTAAAGTTATTACGTTGGTGCTGTATTGTGAAATTTTAAGATAAAATATATAAATTATTTCTTTAGCTTGGAGGTGAAGAAAATCATGTAAATTTTTTTATGTAATATAGATGGGACAATAGAAACGAAGTATATTGATTGCTATGTTTTTTATAGAGCACTCATACTATTGTATCCGAAGTACAAATTTTAAATACACATAAAAATATATATTTTACAAAAAATACGTTTAAATATCATCTTGAAAATAGTATGTATGTCTAATAATAAAGTTTAAAAATAATGTGTTAAAATGTCGTAAAGCAATTCCTACTTGTAGCAAAGAAGCCTTTAAAAACCAAATTAAAGCGAAAATAAATTGTCAGAAGGGAAATTGTAATTATAATATCTAGAATATACTTGCTATTTTATTTTCATGATCATACATAATTTTTAAGTTGTGATTATAAAGTTTGTAAGTTGTATCACTTAGATTAGTGGCGTGTACGATACCGCAGTAAGTAGATACATATATGGTTAAATAATAAAATATATAAATAAAAATGAAAAATTATTAAAAATATGAATGTAAAATTTTATAATTTTATCTCCGATGAACACAAATCGCGATAGCAAGTAATCCCTGAATATTTGGTTGGTGACGATGACACGTAGAAAGAGCAAAATAAAAAAAATTGCTGT
This sequence comes from Bacillus rossius redtenbacheri, assembly GCF_032445375.1. Lineage (NCBI taxonomy): Eukaryota > Metazoa > Arthropoda > Insecta > Phasmatodea > Bacillidae > Bacillus > Bacillus rossius. The sequence goes on along the minus strand of NC_086339.1, from coordinate 33,049,957 downwards.
GGGATAAATGTAGTATTCTAAATAACTTAATTGACTGGCGCTTGCAAAATCAGTGGACGAATAAAAAAAACGCAAAATAATTTTTTTTTTTCACATGTCGCTTCGGATGTCAGAAACACGAACGTGTTCAATTCACAGTGGCGAAAATAAATCTGCATGAGCTATTTCTTTCAACTATGCCAACTTTTTCCATCTGCCAATCGTGCACAGACCTCGTCATTCATGACAGTTTGTTCCACCAGTGTAAAAAGTAAAATTCACACAACAATCTGAATTACTACGAAAACAATATATATATATATATATATAATATTTTTAAATATGAAATAATAAAAATTGTAGAAATAAGGTGCGTAAAAGATACGAATAAAATTTAACTATTCCTCAGTGCAGTAAATATTTAGTTAATAAAAAGTTTAAGATATTTTGCATAAAATTATTTATAAATTACCTTTAAATAGTTTTAGAAGATTTTTAATATGTACTTACATTTTCATTCATATGTTAAACGTATTCCTACAAATCTATAGTTTTTACAACGTTATTGAAATTGTATGGAAACATAAAAACTCCCCATATTAAATTTTAGTATATCTTTTAATAATAGGATTAAAATATTAAAATTATAAGTAATTTATAATTGTGACATCGTTGGGAAACCATTAGTTATGATTTTCATGTAAACATATTACAGCATTGATATGCAATAGGTGACCTCTTTTCTTTTGTCATAAGAAAGTAACAGAAACGATGCGACACTTATATCATTCTGTCTCACAGGCGCACTTGAAAAGAGACAAGAATTTTTCTTAACGGCAGTTAAATATTAGAACCTGGGGTGGAAGAGGCGGGGCTAAGGGGGGAGGATTGAAACATAGGTGCTAATTAAAGTATTCACATGTTACGTAAAAGATACTTACCTTTCATTATTGCTTTGTTTTATAAATCAATAAATCGGTGTTCAGGTGGTTCCCAGCTCATTTACCCATTGAATTGGGGAACTCAAAATTTTTTATCTAAATCCATGCGAATTTTTATGTGAACTATCTTTTATGTAATTTTAAAAAGATTATTTTGGAAACTTCTAGCCAAAAAAAAAATAGTTTGAGATACTACAAAAAAGATCTTGTAACTTTGTACAACACTTGGCTATTGTTATTTTTGCATATATGAAATACGTTTTTCGAGATAATACTTAGTATTTCTTACAGAAATTGGCGCATAATTTTATATTTAAATTAATATTTCATTCAAGAACAAAATCTTAAACCATGGAAAAGATATTCGAACATTCTATAATTGTAATTAATTTGGTTGAATGCTTATTAATATGCCTAGTTAATGCTAGAAAGCTATTCAAGGAACGGTTAACAAATAACTTCAAATATTGGAAATTCTGCGACAACACACATTAAAAACGCCGGGGTAGGAATCAGAAGCTAGTATTACTGCAGAACTATTTTGTAGTGATACAGATGTTTTCATGTAAATTTACAAATGTACAAATATCTGTAAGTTTACATAAATAATACTGCTCCATTTATAAGAAAAACAAATGTAAAGTGGGGATGACTGAAATACTTGCGCCTTCAGATTAACCATCAACAGTTTTTTTTTTTATTATTTTCACTGTAGAGGTACAATAAAATATTTTGACAGGTAGTATTTAAATGTATTCTTATTTTCAAAATGTAATATTTTATAGTGTATTTGTGTGTGCATGAATTTTCTGTGTAAAAGCTTACTGTAAAAAAAAATTTCTTTTTTTACAGTAAGCTTTTACACAGAAAATTCATGCACACACAAATACACTATCAAAAATATCTTTTTTTTTAGTATTCTACATCAACTTTTACCAACGTCACCAAACTAATCGCAAATCACAAGGGTGTAAGTCGAAAGAACACATAAGGAGACCGTCTTGGATTCAGTATTTTAAATAACCACACTATAAAACAAAACAGAAAAAAAAAACTTAAATTTATTTTCACGGTATGGCAAGCGGTAAAAATTGTGTCATCGTATAATCAACCACCCGCGACGTTGTTTTTTTTTAATAAAAGTTGTGGTGGTTCTGTTGGTACAACTCACTGTTGCAGCTTCGCGGGAGTGAAATAAATGGTGTGTCGGCAACACGCGAACACGCTCGCAGGAGAAAGGATATACCACCGACTGCGCTTCGCTAGAGAGAGAGAGAGAGATAGAGAGAGAGAGATAGAGAAAGCTACAGTTATGTGTGGGTTTATGTGTGATGTGTTGGCTGCGAGCCCGTTCCCAGACACCGTGGCGGCGGGGAGTTATGCTAAGGGGGGATGGGGGGCAGTGGTTTCCCACGCAGACCGATATTGTCGTGAAATGCAGCGGCTGCCTTGCGTCAGAGTTGCAGCTTTAAGAGCGCCTGCTTCCTCCCCTTCCCCCCCGCGCGTAAAAGCTCTTCGCTGCTACGTCACGATCCAGCGCAAGGGGAGATTACACTGTCGTGAACGTGCGTATGATTTGCTGAAGATCTGTGTACAGCAAAAGAAAACGACTTGTAGCAGTAGTTGTGTGTGTGTGTGTGTGTGTGTATATATATATATATACACACTCTCAAACTCTCTTTAAAATAACGGTATGGATGTTGATAGGTATTGTTTAGCATATAAATTTCAAATTATATATATAATTTAAAATTTATATGCTAATCAATACCTTTCAACATCCATACCATTATTTTAAAGAGATTTTGAGTATTTTTTTTTGTGTTTGAAAGGAGTAAATTTAAAACAAACAGGATAAAATTTCGAAAATTCTTTCACTGTTGAAAACGTAAAAAAAATTTGATGTCGTCAAGTAAGGTATAATAGCTATACTTTAAAAACTAAATAACGAAGAGTACAGCCAAATTGATTTCTTAGTTGGATAATGTATGACAAATTATGCTCTGTAATTTCCTTATGATGCAAGGTGCCAAGGGCTACGATAACGATAATAACAGGGAGTAGCATGCTGTCTATGTTAAAAAAAATTAACAAAACATTGTGTATTGAACATAATTTATATAAATTTCATTGTAAACAATAAATATTTTCGCTCCTCCTACCGCAATAAAAAAAATAATACTGCGTGAATGAATTATTGTCATAACAACTAAGTTGCTTACAGAGTTGAGTGCGTCAGAATTATTTTTTAACGAAACGGAAAACTGATACCAGACCAACAAATAGGCTAAATCGTCTTATTGCTCAACTTAGATTAAATTATTTCTTTGACAGTAACAAGTAAAATTTTGTCGCGATGAAAGAAAAGGTCAGAAAATATCGAATTTAATAAAGAGGTAGCAGCTGATTTAAAATTTCCAAAGCATTTTTCTGGTTCTTAATGGTAGATGCCTAGTTAAGGTGCCGGCCTACTCTAGCACACACAATGGTGTGCGGAGCTGCAGAAGAAATCACGCGATTTGAAAAACTGCTCGAGACACCTGAGTGGAAGTCTCTTCACGAAAAGCATCTAAGAACACGCTGAGTAGTTCAGTTTGGTGCGCGTCATTTGACCTAAAATTCATATCTCCTAAACGTCACTTGACCTAAAATTTAAAATAATCCTTCAGTCATTTGACCTAAAAGTCATTTGACCTAAAAGTCATTTGCCCTAAAAGTCATATCTCCTAAACGTCACTTGACCTAAAAGTCAATTCGCCTAAAAGTCATTTGCCCTAAAAGTCATTTGACCTAACAGGCATTCAGCCGAAATTCATTTTAGGTCGAATGACTTTAGGGCAAGTGGAGTGTAATCGTTCTGTTACCGTATTTCGTTCCAAACTGTATTTTTAGTATATTGGTAATGGCTCAAACGTGTGTTATCAAATTAAGTTGTCGGCATGAAAATCCCGGTGTATGTAGATCTTTGAAAGCAATTAAGGGCCTTGCATATCACCTTTATATTCATTTCTCCGCCGTATAATGTTATGGTTACCACTCAAAAATCACAAAACTTTTATGCATGACGAGGAGACTGTGCGATAGTCCACAGCCTTGTGCTTATAGAGGCGATACCACGCCAGAAGCACCAACGAAAGTCGCACTTAGTTTCCCGCCTCACAAATACTAATGCAACTTCCTCCCTGACTAGGCACACTTATTTATCCCACGGCGTTGAATGCAGAACCGTTGGACGTATTGCGTGTGCCTCAGGCGTAACCAGTTACATCGTGTTCTAGCTTTGGGTCCGTAGGCTTCGCTGTGCAGGAGGTAAAAACTCTTTCCGTATAAGGAATCAGTTTTTTTAAAAATGTTTTTGACCTCATTTATTATAAAACATCTTTACTTGCATTAATTTAGTCACGTAAAGTGTGTGTGTATGTGATTATGCGTTGATTCTTTTGCATTCATAAGTCTTATCACTCTAACAGCGAAAATAACAAAGGTACATGTAAAACACGAACGGTTCTGACTATCATAAAATGATCTAAAAAATTGGTTGTGTGTATATATATATATATATATATATATATATTCGTTTTAGGTTTTACTGGGATTAAAAACCCCTCCAAGAGATTATAATTTCCACTTTAAAATTGTTCTTTGTTCACGCCAGATAAAAGCCAAAGGAATGTATTCTAAACTATTTTACTCATATTATTTACTAAGTTTGTTTTTATTATTACGAATTAAAATAAATTCTTAATATATATGTATCTTTGAAGGTTCTATCACTTATTTAAGCGTTTATTAAATGGTTTTCAGTAACTTCAAGTTAAATTAATTCTATAGTTTTGCATACATCTTTCAATCGTGACGTAAATTGAGAGCACGTAATCATAAAACAAACACAAACTTGAATTGACCGTTAGAATGAGTCTATTGATTGAAATCTCTTAATTTTTATTAAATAATTCGTTAAACATCAAATAAAATTTTTTTCCCCAAAAACTTAAATGATTCAGGATCCAGTGTTTGGGGGGGGGGGGGGGGGTGGAGGGAATTTTTTTTAAATATTTCGTTCTGCTAAACTAAAAATGAACATACTAACGGTTAAATAAAAACTGTAAACTACACGATTTCATTTTCTCAATTCATATTATAATTGAAATATAAATATCTTTTTTTGTTTATTAATCATTGTGAAACTATTTTAATAAGTGATAAAAACCTTTTACAGACAATGAGTGGTAGCTGTATTTTCCAATTAACTGAAAAGCTTTGAGGAAAAGCACGAAAGCACAGTAGCAACGTGGTTTCCCCAACAGCATCAGGACCGCCATATTGGATTCATTTCGGTAACCGGGGCGGTAAACAGTGGATTGCTTCCTGCTACGCTCTCGGGGTTTAATTTCGGAATAGGAGGGGAAAGTCAACGTTACGCTGACCGGGGAAAAAAAAAACCAACACGCAACGAGTGTTCCGAGATCCGAGCGTCGGATTCCGCACCTCGAATAAACTCTGCTGGCGCAAGCTGTTGCTGTCTCAGCGAGCTAGGGGCGGAGGGTGGGAGAGAAGATCTTAATTCTCTTTTTTATCCGCTCCAAAACAACCCCCTCCACTCCCTTTACCATTCCCCCCTCCCCTTCCTCAATTCCCCCTCCCCCTCCCCTTCCACCAATTCCTCTCCCCTTCCACCAATTCCCCTCCCCTGCCACCAATCCCCCCTCCTACTTCCACCATTCCCCCCTCCTACTCCCACCATTCCCCCCTCCCCTTCCACAAATCCCCCCTTCCCCACCACCTCACCCACCGGTATCCCGAATCACCGACACTTCCCTCGCGAGATCCTCGCGATAAGCTGAACATGTCCCGACCTGCATGTCACGTCGCTGTCGTAGCCACGACCCCAGCGCGGTAGAGATCAGAGCTCTGCTTGCATTCGAGAGAACTAGGCGTGGGGGAACTACTTTCTGGAAGGACTGGCGCAGAAGGACACAGCCAGCAGGGAAGTGAGCTGTCTCGGGGGCTCTCTCGGCACGTTATGTGTGTCGACCTTTCACTGGCGTTTTCCCCCAATCGACGTGTGGCGGTCGCCACCGTCGCGTTGACAGAGCCTTCCACTCGACAGTCTTGGAAGGTTGGTTCCGCCTTCAATATTCCTTCGCCCCGGTTTTGAGCGTTGGATGCAGCTGTGGGCCAGACAAAAAAAACACTTCTTTCCTTCTGGTTAACTGGGTGTTGTGGCCAATCGTGTTGTGGGCTTCTGTGATTGGTTACAGCAGCTGGTCAATCAGTGTCTGGGCTACCTTACAAGTCACACGCGATATATATATATATATTGTCACGGTCTGAAAATTTCATTACTTTTTTTTCTTAAATTTTATTGTAATTTTGTTTCTCGTCAGGTTTACGTGTTGGTGTACGTGCACGTTTCCAGGCTCGGCCAGTTGATTTCGACACGCGGGTATGGGAATATAGGTTGCTGCGACATTAGTTTACAGGCACCGCGGGCTTTTGCGAGGCTGCGTGGTTAGCTAATTCTCGCGGGTTGCTGGCCAGGGCCCGCTGAGAGGTTGCAACACGCCGTTCCAGAAAAACCTGCTACGCTACGCTAGTCTCTTGTTTGTCGCGCGAGGCTTTTGAGTACGCGTTTCGAGGACTCTGTCCTGATTAGTGATGCCATCCTGCGTCCGAGTTTGGAAACGTAGACGGAAAAATAACAATCGAGCAGCGCAAGAGGGAGAGGGGGAAACTCGTGCGCGCCTGCGCGGAAGGAATAGCTGACTTCACTTGTTTTTCATTTTTTTCCTTGTGGGAAGGGAGGGGACCGCGAGTTGCCTTGTGGATAAGTTTTCCCGGTGTTCGTGTGTTTTTTTTTTTGTTTTTCCGGCATGGCCTAGTTTTGTAGTTAAAACCTCCTTCCAGGGAGGGGCCGAGGCTTTTTGCCTGGGGACCTCTCTGGAAGCCGAGTCCACGTCGGTTTGAAACAACTTTGCTTCGCCTCAAGTCAGAAGGGTAAGTGGTTGGCCATGGCTCGTTCGCCACAATCATTTCTTGGACGATCTTCGTCTTAATCTTTTAAGTAATAATGTAGTATTCCACCTCTATTATTTAATATTTGGTTTTGGGAAAAATCGACGTCTGGTTATAAGCATGCAGGTAGTGGTAACTGGGAAGTATACTATCCTTCCGCGTAGCTGTGACGACGAGAGAACCGCCATGTTGTAGAGATAATTGTTTGCCGGCTGACGTCACTTTAATGTGTATTTAATGTATTTATTTATTCGTTAATCCCATCCCATTGTAAAATGCTTTATTATTAATTTGTTAATCAAATATTTGGTTGATTATTATTATTATTTTTATTATCCTAGTGAATAAAATCTGTGCTTGAATGAACTAATCATGTTTCTTTTCAGTACATAAATTATACCCTACACTTCCTGTATAGGGAGAAGACTTGATCTCGAGTACCATGCTTACCAACAGCTACCACCCCCCAAATGTTATAGGTTATTTATTGTTATGTGTATAGGTGTACGCGGGACGTCTGACGGAGCCCCGTCACAAGTGGTGGAGGCGCCGGGTAGAACTGCTCTGAAGGCTGGATCCTGGGTGTGATCTGCAGCTCACACCCAGGATCCAGCCTTCAGAGCAGTTCTGCCCTCAGCCTGCCTTCCTCGCAGCATGTCATCGGGGATGTCTCCCCAGTGAAACTGAACAAAAATTTCAACACCAGTATCAAAATCTCACCAAAGAACATACACGACACTGTCAAGCCTATTTAAACAAGTTAATTAGGGGGGGGGGGGGTTATTATTAACATCATATCAAAACATTATGTTAATACAAGGTTGATAACAAAAAAAAGAAAAGTTAATTATTCCATTAAGTAAAGCTGTGAAGTGACCCTATTGAATAATTAGCAAACAATGTTCACATTTTATAAAGTGACTGATTAACACAAAAAGATCCACCCTACATTTACTCTTTATCAGTTCCATAAACAGCATAACTAACCAAGGATGAGTCCAGGGGCATGTTATTCTCCAACAACAACAACAAAGATGATCATAAATATGTCAATAAAATGAAACAAACACAGCTAAAGTAAAATGGGAGCTTGGCCTCCAAGAAAAACAAAGGAATGGACTATACAAGTCAGGAAAACAAAGGATAAACATCAGGAAAGGAACCTGAAATGTCCATAGGATTAGGTGAAGTCCAAGATCTTCATAACACGCCTCTGCAGCTACTAGCTACAGAACAGAAAAAAAAAAAATAGCATTGTCACTGGTTGGCCGAGAGTAACTGATTTCTTCGTTCGGCCCAAGTCGACGAAAACGAGCCCCACGCTGATCCGTTTCTTCATTCTTTTTAGACAGAAAGTTCGCATACACACAGCAACCAATTTGGGAAGGGGCTTCCACCGTATAACTCCTCATGAGTTATAAGCAGCCCACCACACAACAGGGGAGGAAACAGTAGTCCATCTCCCACACAAGTTCAATGGCTGCACAACACATGGTCCTCAGTCAGGAGGACATACATGGCGAAGGAAAGTTCTTCACATAACTTACGTAACGTAATCGTTGAAGTCTCTGGATGTGTTACATCGATGCACTGTCTCTTCTTCAAGAAAGAAAAAGAAAACATAAACACTTGTTGCTAACAACTCTGCCTCACTTGAGTCTGTGGAAAAAGGAATTACACTGTCTTCAGAGGCACGAGTGCACACAGGTTCGGACAGGGGAGGGGATAGACCAGGAACAAGGTATCCCTACCCAGGTTAAATCAAAGGCGAGCGTAGACAAATAAATTAAAAAAAAAAATTAACCCTAGATTAATAATTGCTTGGACCCCTAGATTCATCCTCGATTGTCGTCTCTTTTTTTTTTATTCTTTAAGCAAAAAGTAAAACCTCTGAACTGAACAGTTAATTACAAAAACATTATAAATCCTAACCACAAAAGTGTTTAACAACTATGTGCCCTTGATGGGGAAAACAAATCAAACATAAACATCAGTTCTATAAAATTAATCACACAGGGTGAGGTAGACATGAAATTCCTCACCTGACTCACTAACCAACTTAGATTTTAATCGACAGTTCTCAGAAAATTGATCACGTAAGTTAAAGGTTTCACTTGTAGTTGCAACATCAGTCTGTACAGTAGGTGAGATTTCCTCAGTTTTCCGTAATTTCCACTTGAGTGACAACCATTTCCATAGCAGAAAAAGAATCATACACATTATGACACCAAGTATAAATACAGTTATGCTTATCTCCATTGTTAACATGACATTTTCACTAAAAGCTGATACGCGGGGGAAGGTACCAATCCCCACTAGATAAGGGTTTCTTACAACAATTAGTAATAAAGTACCACCAATCACAAATAAAGAAATACTTTGTAAATGTTTTAACAAAAAGCTTACAACTTCCACCGGGTCTTGCAGCTGTAATTCGTCGGGCCTCGTAAAGGAACGTGAAACGACCAAATTCAAGTGAGGAATAACAGAAGGCCAATCCTCGTCTAAACAATCTTCTAATGAAGGAAAAACTGTGTGTGAAGATGCTGTTAAAGGTAAAATCTTTAATTTTTTTAATTTTGACCAAGCAGCTGGAATCACATGAATCATTTGGAATTTAGCTTTAGAAAGAAAATCACACGGATAAAGTTCATTAATTTTAAGCTCATCATTCATGTACAGGCGACAATCGCAAGGGACCTCAATGTCCACAGCGCCAGGTCGATCTGCAGCCGCTAAATCAAGGTTTGGTTCTTATTCACTAAACATTGCACTTCTAGTTTACCAACAGGGTTAGTTAGAAAATACCGTTCAGGACCAGCTTGCGTAATCATGAGGTGGGTTCCCGAATGGCATCTGTAAGCACACAGTTCACCAAGTTTCTCTGCAGTCACTCCCTGAAACAAAGCTTTAGGACATAGAGAACTTCCCATGGCATCACCTGAAAATCTGGGCACAAAACATAAACTGTCTTCGAAGGGACGACAATCCAACAAATTTCTACCCTGAATGGTCACCAGTTGCTCATTATTTACGGCTAAAAAGTTTGGCTCGTGCTCCAAGTGGCAAGTGTTATTTTTCCAGCGGAAAGGTACCGCAACAAACTGAAATAATTTCCAATTGGAATTAACATGAACAATAGGTATCTTAAGTTTGACATACAAGTTCTCCTGATAAATGTGACAGCGACAAATAGGTAAATGAAAATACTTTTGTACTTGGTCAACACTAATAGTTAATCTATAACCGTCTTTGTTTAAAATAGTCTCCAAAATTTGCAATTGCTGTTTTAAGTGATCAGGAGTAACCAAGACAGAGGGTATCTTATGGGAACGACATTGGTCCAAAATTTCAATTCGAGTCAGAGAATGGGATTGCTTGAGCAGTTGTGCTGCCAACAAGAGCTGAAATTGAAAAGAATGCCCTATCTCTTGTACCATTCCAGAAAATTTCACTGTCATAGATTCTCTCAAATCTTTAAGGTAATTAGTAAGGTTAACAAACTTAAACTGAATTCGTTTTAGCACACCGGACATAGCTTCATTAACCACACAAATGGTATTACTTAGATTAGCCAGAGCAACATGATCATCTAAAATTTGTGATTCCATTAATCTAACATGTTGAGCCATTTGTTTTTGATTCAAAAATAAACTTTCAACTTGGCTGGTGACTGCGATGTCGCAACACCACCTAACAAATTCGCCAATAAAGGATAAACCCCGTTTTTCTCTCTCGTCATCCTGATTGTAAACAAATCCTCTCCAGCAGCATCATTTAATTTTGAAATTAACATATCAGAATGAAACATAACCTGTTTCAGTTCTTTGAAAATTTTACACCAATCATTGGAACCATCCCTGGGACAGGAAGTTAAAAGAACAATGCTTTCCTGAATATCAATTAGTTTGGTTGGCCACGAGACCTTGAAATTGAGGGGGACCGAAGAAGTGTATAACATCACCTGATTCAACGGCTCGAAGTGGGCCCCGGCCACTACTCCGACTGCGTCCCGCTGTTGATGAGGGGAAGAGGCAGCCGAACCGTCGATGGCCCCCACCAACACGGCCCCCACCAGCACCCAGAAGTTCATCTTCTGACCGCGGGCCCGAGAGGCTTACTTGTAGCAACCTATAACACTCTTAAATACTGATTTTAGGTACAAAATAGAGACTAGAGCACAGTCAAATATAACTTAAATAGCATGGTAGTTTATCTCAGTGCTTGATTAAAACTAATGCTTCATGATTTAACCTAAATAATTGCAACTTATATAACATAACTTAAATTTAAAAAAAAAATAATTTAAATGTACCTAATTGATAACATAGTAATTAAATAGGTAGTTTGCTTATCCTAACAACAACAACAACAAAAAAAAAATATGCTCTTATTTTAATCTCGGACCTCCTAACACAGGCTGCTGTAAGAGAAAAAAAAATTAACTTAAGTATTATAAAGTCTGAAAAACAACACATGTATTATTAACAGAAATCAAACGTAACTAATAAAACAATAGGTGCACTGGCCTTTCTTCTCTTTCCATCCTGAAATAAAGAAATGTTATTAATCTGAAAACAACACAAAATACCCTACAACAGACTTTTAATCGGCGCCTCACACCACTTGTGAGGCGCCGATTAAAAGTCTGTTGTAGGGTATTTTGTGTTGTTTTCAGATTAATAACATTTCTTTATTTCAGGATGGAAAGAGAAGAAAGGCCAGTGCACCTATTGTTTTATTAGTTACGTTTGATTTCTGTTAATAATACATGTGTTGTTTTTCAGACTTTATAATACTTAAGTTAATTTTTTTTTCTCTTACAGCAGCCTGTGTTAGGAGGTCCGAGATTAAAATAAGAGCATATTTTTTTTTGTTGTTGTTGTTGTTAGGATAAGCAAACTACCTATTTAATTACTATGTTATCAATTAAGTACATTTAAATTATTTTTTTTAAAATTTAAGTTATGTTATATAAGTTGCAATTATTTAGGTTAAATCATGAAGCATTAGTTTTAATCAAGCACTGAGATAAACTACCATGCTATTTAAGTTATATTTGACTGTGCTCTAGTCTCTATTTTGTACCTAAAATCAGTATTTAAGAGTGTTATAGGTTGCTACAAGTAAGCCTCTCGGGCCCGCGGTCAGAAGATGAACTTCTGGGTGCTGGTGGGGGCCGTGTTGGTGGGGGCCATCGACGGTTCGGCTGCCTCTTCCCCTCATCAACAGCGGGACGCAGTCGGAGTAGTGGCCGGGGCCCACTTCGAGCCGTTGAATCAGGTGATGTTATACACTTCTTCGGTCCCCCTCAATTTCAAGGTCTCGTGGCCAACCAAACTAATTGATATTCAGGAAAGCATTGTTCTTTTAACTTCCTGTCCCAGGGATGGTTCCAATGATTGGTGTAAAATTTTCAAAGAACTGAAACAGGTTATGTTTCATTCTGATATGTTAATTTCAAAATTAAATGATGCTGCTGGAGAGGATTTGGTTTACAATCAGGATGACGAGAGAGAAAAACGGGGTTTATCCTTTATTGGCGAATTTGTTAGGTGGTGTTGCGACATCGCAGTCACCAGCCAAGTTGAAAGTTTATTTTTGAATCAAAAACAAATGGCTCAACATGTTAGATTAATGGAATCACAAATTTTAGATGATCATGTTGCTCTGGCTAATCTAAGTAATACCATTTAAGTGGTTAATGAAGCTATGTCCGGTGTGCTAAAACGAATTCAGTTTAAGTTTGTTAACCTTACTAATTACCTTAAAGATTTGAGAGAATCTATGACAGTGAAATTTTCTGGAATGGTACAAGAGATAGGGCATTCTTTTCAATTTCAGCTCTTGTTGGCAGCACAACTGCTCAAGCAATCCCATTCTCTGACTCGAATTGAAATTTTGGACCAATGTCGTTCCCATAAGATACCCTCTATCTTGGTTACTCCTGATCACTTAAAACAGCAATTGCAAATTTTGGAGACTATTTTAAACAAAGACGGTTATAGATTAACTATTAGTGTTGACCAAGTACAAAAGTATTTTCATTTACCTATTTGTCGCTGTCACATTTATCAGGAGAACTTGTATGTCAAACTTAAGATACCTATTGTTCATGTTAATTCCAATTGGAAATTATTTCAGTTTGTTGCGGTACCTTTCCGCTGGAAAAATAACACTTGCCACTTGGAGCACGAGCCAAACTTTTTAGCCGTAAATAATGAGCAACTGGTGACCATTCAGGGTAGAAATTTGTTGGATTGTCGTCCCTTCGAAGACAGTTTATGTTTTGTGCCCAGATTTTCAGGTGATGCCATGGGAAGTTCTCTATGTCCTAAAGCTTTGTTTCAGGGAGTGACTGCAGAGAAACTTGGTGAACTGTGTGCTTACAGATGCCATTCGGGAACCCACCTCATGATTACGCAAGCTGGTCCTGAACGGTATTTTCTAACTAACCCTGTTGGTAAACTAGAAGTGCAATGTTTAGTGAATAAGAACCAAACCTTGTTTTTAGCGGCTGCAGATCGACCTGGCGCTGTGGACATTGAGGTCCCTTGCGATTGTCGCCTGTACATGAATGATGAGCTTAAAATTAATGAACTTTATCCGTGTGATTTTCTTTCTAAAGCTAAATTCCAAATGATTCATGTGATTCCAGCTGCTTGGTCAAAATTAAAAAAATTAAAGATTTTACCTTTAACAGCATCTTCACACACAGTTTTTCCTTCATTAGAAGATTGTTTAGACGAGGATTGGCCTTCTGTTATTCCTCACTTGAATTTGGTCGTTTCACATTCCTTTACGAGGCCCGACGAATTACAGCTGCAAGACCCGGTGGAAGTTGTAAGCTTTTTGTTAAAACATTTACAAAGTATTTCTTTATTTGTGATTGGTGGTACTTTATTACTAATTGTTGTAAGAAACCCTTATCTAGTGGGGATTGGTACCTTCCCCCGCGTATCAGCTTTTAGTGAAAATGTCATGTTAACAATGGAGATAAGCATAACTGTATTTATACTTGGTGTCATAATGTGTATGATTCTTTTTCTGCTATGGAAATGGTTGTCACTCAAGTGGAAATTACGGAAAACTGAGGAAATCTCACCTACTGTACAGACTGATGTTGCAACTACAAGTGAAACCTTTAACTTAAGTGATCAATTTTCTGAGAACTGTCGATTAAAATCTAAGTTGGTTAGTGAGTCAGGTGAGGAATTTCATGTCTACCTCACCCTGTGTGATTAATTTTATAGAACTGATGTTTATGTTTGATTTGTTTTCCCCATCAAGGGCACATAGTTGTTAAACACTTTTGTGGTTAGGATTTATAATGTTTTTGTAATTAACTGTTCAGTTCAGAGGTTTTACTTTTTGCTTAAAGAATAAAAAAAAAAGAGACGACAATCGAGGATGAATCTAGGGGTCCAAGCAATTATTAATCTAGGGTTAATTTTTTTTTTTAATTTATTTGTCTACGCTCGCCTTTGATTTAACCTGGGTAGGGATACCTTGTTCCTGGTCTATCCCCTCCCCTGTCCGAACCTGTGTGCACTCGTGCCTCTGAAGACAGTGTAATTCCTTTTTCCACAGACTCAAGTGAGGCAGAGTTGTTAGCAACAAGTGTTTATGTTTTCTTTTTCTTTCTTGAAGAAGAGACAGTGCATCGATGTAACACATCCAGAGACTTCAACGATTACGTTACGTAAGTTATGTGAAGAACTTTCCTTCGCCATGTATGTCCTCCTGACTGAGGACCATGTGTTGTGCAGCCATTGAACTTGTGTGGGAGATGGACTACTGTTTCCTCCCCTGTTGTGTGGTGGGCTGCTTATAACTCATGAGGAGTTATACGGTGGAAGCCCCTTCCCAAATTGGTTGCTGTGTGTATGCGAACTTTCTGTCTAAAAAGAATGAAGAAACGGATCAGCGTGGGGCTCGTTTTCGTCGACTTGGGCCGAACGAAGAAATCAGTTACTCTCGGCCAACCAGTGACAATGCTATTTTTTTTTTTCTGTTCTGTAGCTAGTAGCTGCAGAGGCGTGTTATGAAGATCTTGGACTTCACCTAATCCTATGGACATTTCAGGTTCCTTTCCTGATGTTTATCCTTTGTTTTCCTGACTTGTATAGTCCATTCCTTTGTTTTTCTTGGAGGCCAAGCTCCCATTTTACTTTAGCTGTGTTTGTTTCATTTTATTGACATATTTATGATCATCTTTGTTGTTGTTGTTGGAGAATAACATGCCCCTGGACTCATCCTTGGTTAGTTATGCTGTTTATGGAACTGATAAAGAGTAAATGTAGGGTGGATCTTTTTGTGTTAATCAGTCACTTTATAAAATGTGAACATTGTTTGCTAATTATTCAATAGGGTCACTTCACAGCTTTACTTAATGGAATAATTAACTTTTCTTTTTTTGTTATCAACCTTGTATTAACATAATGTTTTGATATGACGTTAAGAATAACCCCCCCCCCCCCCTAATTAACTTGTTTAAATAGGCTTGACAGTGTCGTGTATGTTCTTTGGTGAGATTTTGATACTGGTGTTGAAATTTTTGTTCAGTTTCACTGGGGAGACATCCCCGATGACATGCTGCGAGGAAGGCAGGCTGAGGGCAGAACTGCTCTGAAGGCTGGATCCTGGGTGTGAGCTGCAGATCACACTTCAAGGTCTCTTCTCTCCAGCTTCAACTAGGGCTGATCTGTCCACGGTTCATGCCTCTCCTAGTTGTATGTCGTACGAGTAGTTTTACGATGTGCCAGCCACCATCGATTCTTACAGGAAAGAATTGTTTCCTGGGCTATTTTGTATTTTGTATTGGTTTAACTTTTTCAGTTTAGACTTTGAATGTAATTGTTGTGGTAAAACCTAACCTTCGTGCGCTGTCTTGGTCGAGTAGGCATTTAACTTATAAATTTTTGCCCCTTGGTCTTATTCATTGTTAGGAATTTTTATGGCTTGTGGGGCACAAGCCCTTGTAGACCGGGGTAATGTCACGGTCTGAAAATTTCATTACTTTTTTTTCTTAAATTTTATTGTAATTTTGTTTCTCGTCAGGTTTACGTGTTGGTGTACGTGCACGTTTCCAGGCTCGGCCGGTTGATTTCGACACGCGGGTATGGGAATATAGGTTGCTGCGACATTAGTTTACAGGCACCGCGGGCTTTTGCGAGGCTGCGTGGTTAGCTAATTCTCGCGGGTTGCTGGCCAGGGCCCGCTGAGAGGTTGCAACACGCCGTTCCAGAAAAACCTGCTACGCTACGCTAGTCTCTTGTTTGTCGCGCGAGGCTTTTGAGTACGCGTTTCGAGGACTCTGTCCTGATTAGTGATGCCATCCTGCGTCCGAGTTTGGAAACGTAGACGGAAAAATAACAATCGAGCAGCGCAAGAGGGAGAGGGGGAAACTCGTGCGCGCCTGCGCGGAAGGAATAGCTGACTTCACTTGTTTTTCATTTTTTTCCTTGTGGGAAGGGAGGGGACCGCGAGTTGCCTTGTGGATAAGTTTTCCCGGTGTTCGTGTGTTTTTTTTTGTTTTTCCGGCATGGCCTAGTTTTGTAGTTAAAACCTCCTTCCAGGGAGGGGCCGAGGCTTTTTGCCTGGGGACCTCTCTGGAAGCCGAGTCCACGTCGGTTTGAAACAACTTTGCTTCGCCTCAAGTCAGAAGGGTAAGTGGTTGGCCATGGCTCGTTCGCCACAATCATTTCTTGGACGATCTTCGTCTTAATCTTTTAAGTAATAATGTAGTATTCCACCTCTATTATTTATTATTTGGTTTTGGGAAAAATCGACGTCTGGTTATAAGCATGCAGGTAGTGGTAACTGGGAAGTATACTATCCTTCCGCGTAGCTGTGACGACGAGAGAACCGCCATGTTGTAGAGATAATTGTTTGCCGGCTGACGTCACTTTAATGTGTATTTAATGTATTTATTTATTCGTTAATCCCATCCCATTGTAAAATGCTTTATTATTAATTTGTTAATCAAATATTTGGTTGATTATTATTATTATTTTTATTATCCTAGTGAATAAAATCTGTGCTTGAATGAACTAATCATGTTTCTTTTCAGTACATAAATTATACCCTACACTTCCTGTATAGGGAGAAGACTTGATCTCGAGTACCATGCTTACCAACAGCTACCACCCCCCAAATGTTATAGGTTATTTATTGTTATGTGTATAGGTGTACGCGGGACGTCTGACGGAGCCCCGTTACAATATATATCGATATATATATATATATATATATATATATATATATATATATATATATATAGGTGCAAGGTTTCCAGTGAACATTTAAGAATAGAGCTGTCTTCTCCTATGCGTTTCCAAAATCGGCCAAAATAACGCACAGCTTTGACACCGTGCTCCTTGGAATACACGAATTCTAGCACCACACTCTATTTTTTTTTGCGAATGCAACTGAAAATGTTGTGTGAAATTACGCATGTTTATAAATTATTTATTACGTTACATAAAAACGACTGTATTACTACAAAATATATTTCGCAGTAATACTGGGTTCGGTCTTACATGGGAATTTATGTTTTAAGTTGACCCGGTATCTCCAATAGTTAGAGTTTTTTTTTTTTGTGAACCGTTCTTTGAAAAGCTTTCCACTATTTACTGCACACATTAATATGCACAATATAACAAAATAAAGTGTAACTATCAAATTTTCGATTATAGTTTTCAAGGTACAAAAATATTTATGTTTCAATGAAACATCAGTTGAAATATAAAATTATGCGCCACTATTTGTAAAAAAAAAAAAAGTATTCAGTATTTTCTTGAAAAACGCATTTCATACATGTAAAAATAACCACAGCAATTGTAGTACAAAGTTACAATATCTTTCTTATTGTATTACAAACTATTTCTTGTCAACACGGAATAGTTTGTAAAAGTACAGAGAATATTTTCTGTGCAAAACATAAGCACATGCTAAGTGGTTTTATCTTCCACTAATTATGAAATACGTGTAGAAACCTAATAACGTACATAAACATATTTTTTCAACTTGTTTGTTTCATGCCTTATATCAAGACCTACAGTAAAAATTGGGGTGCTCGGGTACATTAAGGTTTCAGTCAAATATTTCAAGTTTTATTTAGCTACATATTTCAAATCTGAAATGTTCAAATTATTGCTTGGTATTGTAATCTCAACGTTGCAAAATCATTAACTTCGCTTCCATGTGTATGATTCGCTCAACTGATAGGATTCTGACTGCAGCAAAAAAAAAATGTCACAAACACCTCCTTTATAATTGTTATCGCGTTACTAAACTCAGAGGGACTGAACAGAAAAAAGACAATTTTAAATTCCTACAAAAAATACTTTTTTTTTTTTTATGATTTCACTTAAACAGCCCAAATATTTATTTCTCGATTTCGTATGGGTTTTTGAGCCTTTTGAAACTTTTCAGGGTATTAATATTTAGCTTCTGACACTTTTGCCCACATTAAGTGAAAAAGAATTGCCTTAGAATGTTCAAAACAAAATTTCCCCTATGGTGGTTTATATGGACTTGTTTAAATATTTGTTTTACAAAATTACACGTGATAGAATGGCGTTCACCCCGATTATATTACTGAATGGCAATGATGTCAAACATATTATCACAGGTATACGATTTCAGTTTTAAGAAATATTTTTTTCTAGATTTTTTGCTAAGTTTCTATTATTTACTATTGTTCCTAGAAAAAGTATAGTTCATAGGCGAAAAAAACACAATGTAATTACATCTTCAGCGAATCTGGCTGTTTATGGCGATTTCTGCTAGGAATGCTGCTCACAGGTATGATGCTGCTAACATTGAACGTTAAGACTTGGTAGCTTAAACATATATCCACTAATAAAATCCTGTCTTGATTTAAATTTATGTTTTTTATCGCCACGTCAATGACGGTTACATTGTATGTCATAAAAAAACTCAATAACGGTGAACACAGATGAGAATGCAAAATACACAGAAAACAAGCCTAAAATCAGCCGAATGCCGAAAGTTGAATGTAAAGACAGTACAGAGAATTACATCTAAGGAAATAGAAACACAGACGAACACAGCGGGGCTGACAACGACGAGAGATTTGCGACGAGAACACGAGAACAGTAAATGAAGATTATACTTGCAAACACTGGCGCGACTTTAAAATAAAAAAAAAAAAACACGTTTCATTACACTTAGTAAATATCCGTGGAAAATGTGGCGACAGAACAACATAATGCAAGAGAGGTATAGTGTTAAAAATAAAGCAATAGCCCTTAGCTTATGGTCGGGACCAGGGACGCAAATCCGTAGTAATCAAGGAAATTTCCCGGGGGGGGGGGGTTAACCCACACATCTATACTAATATTATAAAACTGAAGAGTTTGTTTGTTTGTTTGTTTGTTTGAACGCGCTAATCTCAGGAACCACTGGTCCGATTTGAAAAATTCTGTCAGTGTTGGATAGTACATTTATCGAGGAAGGCTATAGGCTATATTATATTATCAATAACATTAGGGATCCTTACTAAAAGTCCAATTTCGAACCAAATGCGTTGGAGGGGGTTAGATACAACATGCAGTACACGTACGAAGTGTGTGTTGACAATGCCGCAGGCGCTAGAAGTCTTATATATATATATATATAAGCGAAATACCACTCACTGACTCACTCATCACGAGATCTCTAAAACTATACACCCGTTTGACTTGAAATTTAGCATAGTTACTCACTTTGTGATGTAGACGCTCACTAAGAACGTATTCTGCGGAAATCCGATCCCAAGGGGAGTTTCGGGGGCGTAATATATTAAAATGTCCAGTTTTTGGTAGGAAATCACCATGGTAACGGCTATTGCTTTGTTGATGCTTCATTCGTCTCTATGGAAACGACTATTTCATTGTTAGTGCAGTCCTCATCACCGTTGAAATTTTGCGGGTACTTTAAATATCAAAAATTGCCCTTTTTTTTTTTTCAAGTATATATAAATTACAGACTTGAAACTTCACAGTAATGTTCCTTATGTTACGCAGGATGACATTTTCCGAAAATTAGATCCCATGGGTGGTTAAAACCAGGCAACAGTGGGTACTTTGTCTGCATGAGAACAGGATTTTGCATTGTTCATGCCTTCTGCGTCTCCATGGCAACGGGCATCGCGCGGCAGTGGCGTACCCACAAGGAGGGGCATGTATAATGAGCGGCGCAAGAGCGATCTTCCTGTAGACTGCCGTAGCGAAGTACGGGTACATCATTTGTACGTTGCGTGCACGAGTCGGGAAACCATCGGTGCTATTCATTTTCTCTCCGGTACATTATACAGCATTGTAATAAATTTTCACTGAATTTTTTTTATTTACCATTACTGTAAATGGGAGATGTGGCTTAATTTTTTTTTCAATAGTATAGCCGTGCAAAGCCGGGTCGGGCAGCTAGTCTCTGGATACGGTGCTTGTGTGTTGCATACTGCTCATATTTTTGACCCACATGAGCAGAAAAACTTAAAATATACGTGAAGTTTTCCATCGGACATAGTTGTGACATCAAACCCGTTTCGAAATCACGTTTTCGCAAATAGTGAGTTTTTCCCCCTCAGTGAGGGCTTTCTTCGTTCCAGAAGTGTCAGCCCCTTGCTCCCCCTTCCCCCAGAGTCATCTACGACCATGTTAGAGACGATAACTTTTTTAAAAAAAAAATCATAATGGCGGGTGAAACAAGTAGAGTAATAAAATTATTCAAACCACATCAGCAAGTTAGACTTCATTATAATATAAAGAATGTTTGATATCCGGATGGGAAAAAAATGAGGTAGGGTGTAGTTCTGGTTTTTGACTTCGATTTCTATTTTTTGCGGAAAAACGCATACATACAAACTTGCTGACTTCTTACACTGTGTGTCATAGAAAAAAAACAACTCGATAACGGTGAACACAGATGAGAATGCAAAAAAAAAATACAGAAAACAAGCCCAAAAATCAGCCGTATGCCGAAAGTTGAATGTAAAGACAGTACAGAGAATTACATGGAAGGAAATGGTCAGAAAAATTTTCGCGGCACAGACGGTCATCTTGGCCTCTCACCTGTTCAGCAAAGGGTCGTCCCAGCCATTCAGGCGCAGGTGGGGGGGAAGGGGATAGTGGTGTGGTTACGGCCTCGTGCGCGGGTGGCGCTAATGACGTGAGGCGCAGCGGCGCGCTGTTATCTCCCCCCCCTTCCCGGAGAACCGCAGAAGCACATGACCCCACGGCGAGATACCGGAAAGCAGTCTCCCACCCCCTCCCGCAGACAACACCCCTGAGGTTATCACACGTGCTGGTATGCGGAGCTGTCCAGTACCAGAGCTGAAAGTATGACGCCATCTTGGCGGTCCCTACAAACACTACAACATACCAAAAAGGGTCTTCTGGTAAATGGAGATTAGGCCTCTCGGCCATATTTACAATTTTCTAATATTTTGATACTGTTTGCAATGAAGCTCCCGCGTAAAACGTTTTTTTTTTTTTTTTTGTTTCACAAGGCATAGAACTTGGATTTGGCTACATGTTAAAAAAAAACAATATTTTTTTCAATTGGTGTGATCATCGTGATAGTTGTAACGTTTTATTTTTATCTCGCGACGCTTGAAAACACCTGTTAGTAAATATGTGCTTGAAACAAGCTATAGAAGTTCTGGAAGATGTGCTTAATGCCTTGACATGCCGAAAAGAATAGGCACAAACAGTTCAAAATTAGAATTACGGAAAAATGTTTGAGAAACCTAAAATGGGGGGGGGGGGAGGGGGGGCCTAGTCGATTGAAGACTTGTCCTTGCTGTTCATAAACAGCATTTGGATCCGGCGCTTAACCAGCTGGTGTGTGATATTAATACCAGAATATAAGAATGTATAAAAACTTGCAATTATATGCTTTTACCTTGGCGTTACAAACATTTTTATAAACAACCCAAAAATTTATTCTTAACCAAGATTATTTTATTCCAAGAGAGTTACTAACCAATTTTTTTTTTTAAAGATCGCAGGCTTTTGCAGCCATTGTCTAAAATAGCTTGGCTTCTGGGTTGTAGCCGTTTTGGGTCGACATTGCAGTCTACCCTGACTTGACTTCGGTCAAGGTTCGATCCAAGCACTGCAATCGATTGAATCAATCATTATTTCAACATGTGATTTTTTTATAAATTTTAGAATTTTCAATGAATTTCTAGCTAAAAATTTACAGATTTTCAAGATGATGGCCGTAACGAAAATGACAGCAGTGACATATTATGTTCATAATGTCAGTAATTGCATAATAATACAAGATGGTGGTCGAGGCCAAGGTTAAGGTTAAGGTCAAATTCAAAAATAAAGCTCAAATGTCAAAGTCAAGTTTAAAAATCAATATTATTGGTCAAGTTCAAAACTCAAGGTCGAAGTTAAAGGTCAAAGGTCAAGGTAAAAGGTCAGTGTTAAAAATCAATAAAATAATATTATATAATTATTTATATATTTTAACATTTTTTCGATTCTCTAGCATAAATATAAATGGTTTTTCAAGATGGCATACGAATCTAAAAATGTTTGAATTTTTTTTAACAAAATATTTATTTTTTAATCTTTAATGAATTTTAAAATTCTTCCTGATTTTTCACCTAAATATTTACGGATTTTAAAGATGGTGGCCGTTACTTAAAATTGCGACGTTCGGGGATTCGGGAGCTGGATTCAAAGATGGCGGAAAGTTCTCGAAATCAAGTCGCCGGATGAGGTCAAGGGTCAAGGTAAATGTTATCCGAGATGGCCACCGTGATGTCGGAATTCAAAATGGCCGACCTCGTTATAAATCCTGTCCATGGTGGACCCTACCGCAGGAGATACCATTATATGATACTGTTATGCAGCAGCTTAACCTGGGTCCACGAGCAAATATTAATCCCCCCGAGAATGTTTATCCCACGGATGAGTAATTATCGTCGTTAGCGATGCGTTCCCCTTTTTTTTTATTTACCGTCACGAACGCCCAAGTTCGCTAATTTGCTGGCGGAAGGTCGCGGGGTTTGCTGTGTCGTGTGGAGTTGCAGAATCTGATAACGAGCGGGAAACATTTTATTCGCCAACCTTACTCCCCCTCCCCAAGGATACAACGCACCGCAGAACTGGATATAAGTAGAGAGAGACCGGAAAAATTCGCGGATTCATTTCACGATATGCTAGAATCCGAGCAACTGTGCCTTTATATTGCTTCTGTGATTGGCTTACAGTTTATCTGAAGGACTTTGAGCCAGTGGAAAACCTTCAACCAAAAAAGTATCGAATCGCAAGCGTCCCAGTCGACAGGTGTCACGAGTCAATAGCCAATGAGCAGGTGGCATTTGCCTGAGTATGTAGGGGATTGTGGGGTCTATCCTAGAGGTCATCCAAAGCGCGAATTTTTCCGGTCTCTAGATATAAGCTAGAGAAAGTACAGTTTTGCGCATCCCCTTTAACCTCACTGCCACACGCACACTTTTACAAGATGGTGGACGAATTTCAAAATGGTTAAAGATGTTTTATACAAAAATAATTTTAGGAATATTTTTATACATTTAAAAATTCTTCCTCATTTTCCAGTTTAATATTTACTGATTTTCAAGATGTTGACCGTACCTAAAATTGCAACGTTCGGGAATTGGGGCGCTCGAAAAATTGCGAGAAAACTAATGTTCAAAAAAAATGCGTGTAGGGTAGAATTGAGGAAATCTGATCACTTTATCATGATTACCCATAAAGGAAGACTTTTTTGCACTAAGAATGTGGAAAACAGAATATACATATACTACACTATATTTAATCATAGTTTGTGGACGAAAAAAATAACTGTTTGTTTAAAAATATTTATATGTGTTTAATAAGTCATTGGTATTCTCGAAATAATCTCGACAAGTGGATGATTCCGACCATTTATATTTCAAAATCAATTTTGATGATTTCAAACGTTAGTGTTTCACTAATTTTTATAATAGCACAAATAAACTAATAACACACTATACAAGCATATGAAAAGTTTTACTTAGTTACAATAAAAAAATATTGTTGAGAAAAATTATGAAATATGTATGATAGTTAAATAATAATTGAGGAAATCAACTTATTAATTATGGACTGGTGTATACCTATGACAAAAGTCACGAACATAATTTTTTGGGTGTAATAAAACCAGAAGTTATGATTTACTTTTATATGGGATCTAATACTCTAAACTAATTTGAAATTAATATTTACGACATTTTCAAATATTATGCTTTTAGCCCATAAATTTTGACTGCTAGTATGTGAAGGATCAGAATTGTCTTTTTCTAAATCAGACGTAGACATAAACTTTTGTTTTGATTTTAACGTCAAGTGTGCAAAATTTCATCAAGAAGTATACCAAATTTCGTTTTAAGGTAGATGGGGTGGAAAAAAAATTATAGACCTACTATGTGTAAAATAATCAAACAAACGGACTGAACTTTGTATTAAAAGTTATAATAATTAGGTGAACAAATTACTACTAGACTAACAATATTTTCCCTAAATTAAAGTATTAAAATTAATGAAAGTTATTTAAAATGCAATTATACTTTTTTAAAAGTAATAATATATTCTATATTGGTGGGATACAAACATAAAGCCTTGAAGTACTAATACCTGGATTAAAACGTATTTTTGGAACGGTGATTTTTGTTTACACTGTTTTTGAAGTTTATATCATGTGTTACTGGATAGCTTCGATATAACTATTTGGCGCACCGATAGGTTTGGTACCACCGCCGATGTTCACGAAAGCGACTACATACAGGTTAATGCTGCCTCACGCTGGCGGCTGCCTGGACTACTCCAGCTTGTGTGTATGGTAGAAATGCGCACGCGCATTAGACTTTACCGTGTTTATCTTCCGTCCATGTTGCGCGTGCTTTTCACTAAATTTCCATTGCTTATTAAAATTTACCCTTATTGCGCCTGAAGAAGTAGGCCTACATCTTCAAAAATCCCGCAATCACCTAAAATTGCATGTATATTTTCTTTACTGAAGTGCTCAGAAAATTTACAAAGACCAAAGTCCACAAGGTCGTTCTGAAAACTTGACACGCCTCACAAATTTGCAGCCATTCGCACGAGTGTAAAGGTCTGTGGTGTCAATCCTATAGGTTATTGAACCCACTAAATTTTTTCAATCCATAATAATGAGTAGAGACCGGGAAAACCCTTTACATACTTGGGTAAATGCCAGCTGCTTATTGGCTGCTGTCTTGTGAACTGTCTCCACTGATTGGCCTGTGATTAGACACTTCTTTGGCTGAGGGTTTGTCACCGGCCCAGAGTCCTCCAGATTAGCTGCGAGCCGATACCATAAGCAGGACAAAGGTACAGTTATTGGAATTTCAGCGTATCTCGAAGTGAATCTGCGAATTTTTCCTGTCTATGGGTATTTTATGCACCCCGAAACACAAGGGAGACAATAAGAAAACAACGAAAATCCATAATGACCCAACATTTCGCAATCCGGACAGAAGTTAGACCGTGACAGCAGCCAATGAACGAAATGCATTTGTTCGTTTATGTGCAAGTGTATAGAGCTTACCCTAGTGACACAAAATAACGCGAATTTTTTCTGGTATGTAGTCGTTATGTGACGTACCTAATCTCCTTTATTTAAAAGCTTTAGAATATTAGTGTATAAAATATTGTAGATGCGAACGCGCTAGCTTTAATCTCAAGAAACGTGAAAATGTTCGTTCGCGGAGAAAATGTTCCAGTTCATACTAAACCCCCGCAGTTTTTTTTAAATAAATGAAGATGGTCATGATAAACGAACACTCTAATGTCGGCACTTAGCAAAGCAGTTAAATTCTGTGAAGTACTCTAATCCGCTGCGATTACTGAGCTCCGGAATTCCTATCTCTTTGCCAGAGTCCTCTACTCTGTAACTTGCCTGCATTACGAGCCAGCGAGGAGTGTTGCCAATCAAGGCAGTAGTTTTCTAGATGGTTTTAGTTGTGTAATTTCTATTTGTGTACATGATATAATATTAACTAATAAAGAAATTATGTTTATAGTTAGTGATATTATTATCAATTAGAATTTTTTTTAAATTGTTTTTAGAAACAACATTCAATAGTTCCATCCAAGCACGAACTGACAGCCTGAAATTAGGACGTGTTCAGTTTTTTTTAACTAACAGAATTTTTTACAGAGCTTTGGGAAAATAACATTTTGGAACTAAGAACCATCTTGAAATAACAATACAAAACATAAAATGAAAGAAACAAATTTGAAGAGTAAAAATTTTATTTTGGAAAATGAATTTCAACATCAGAGGGCAAAATAAAAAATTATACATTCTCCCTGGTCGCTAAAACGTTACTGAGTAAAAATAATCCACAATGAACTAAAAAAATTTTTTCAAAATTTTGGCGTGATTTCAAACATTTCCCCAAAATTGTCCCAAAAATACCCAAGGTATTCATTGTATTTTAATCACAGAAATATGGGTGCAATAGCTGTATGGGTGTATTTATCAAGGTCAACTGAAGTTATCTACTTAATAAAATTCTGACACTGACTGACTTACAGACAATGTACAGCTTAAAACGGTGGATCTATAAACAGGAAGATTTGCATAGGATTTCCTTATATAACTTGGGTGAAAACTAAGAAAGGATTTTTCGAAAATCATACCATATAGGGGTTAAAAAGGGGATGAAAATTTTTTCGAAGAAACATTTTTTTCAAAGTTAATATGATGAAATTTTAAAAATATTCTCTTTAAAAGAAATAGGCTAACATTTGTTTCATTATTTTTGAAAATCCGTGTACTAGGAAGGAGGGTTTTAAGGGTGGTGGGGGTGTACAGATATTAATTCCCATTTTTGATAAAAAAAAAATAATAATTGCCCATGGCAATTAATATTGCTTTGTCTATGCTTCCTCCGTCTCCATTGCAATGGCTATTGCATTGTTGATGCATTATTTGACTCCTTTCAAATTCACCAGGAGCGTTAAAGATGAATATTTCCCGTTTTTCAAGTAAATGTCTTACAGCCTTGAAACTAGGCAGCATTGTTCTTTACACTACAAAGGTATCAACTGAGAACGAGGTATTCCGAAAAATCAGCTCTCAAGGGTGTTTTACCCCAGGAAACGCCGGGAACTTGTGCTGGTTTAGATAATAAATACCTATTTATTTAAAAAAAAAAATCTTATATATATTGCTTTTTGTCCGATCACCATAGATAGGTTACGTTTCAAAGATCTAGTTATCTGTAAAGTCGGTTTACGAACGATAGTTTAACGTGACAACGTCATAACAAAACATTGATGAAAAGATTGCATACTTTTATGAATAAAATTGAATCATAATATGGAATTATCACTATTTTTTATGGATACAAAGAAGGAGTGAATTGAAATCTACAATTTAGTTGACAAATTTACTTTTATTTGCATTCATTAATTCAAATATGTTTATTACTTTAACGAAGAGATTATTTTAACTATAACTTTCATACATGTTTGCTATTTAACTTCTTCCAATCTGTGTTATTCTGTTAAGGATAGGACGACGATAGAAAAAGTAGGAAACGAATGGGAGTGTTTCAAGTTTAATGTGCCTCGAAAAAGTCAAATCGATGGTTGTTCCAATCGAGTGGAAGAGAGATAGATGCGGCGCAAGCGTACAATGAGCGTAACGGGACATTGTTCATAACGGGACAATGAGTCATCTTTTTTCGTGCGTGTAGCCGGCGTTCATCGATTTATTAGACGTTGTCACGTCAATAAAGAATGAAATTCAGTGGGCAATGCAAGGAACAGACGGTGGCCATATCTGCCCGAATCGCCAGGGTGTACATAATGATGCGTGGGGCTGGATCAATCGTTACCACCCACGGCATTCACTGCCAACGAGTCCGTGAACATAAAACTCCGTCGAAAAAACAAACAAAAAAAAACGAACAGCACTGCTTCTGGCTTTTCAATGCGTTGCAGCGACCGTCAAAATAAAAACAATAAACGTCGCAACGAATGCAACAACAGACCGGGCTGGGGTAAATGGGTGGTAAAATTTCCCGTTTCGTGGCGATGAACAGAAAAAGCAGTATGGTCGCTCGCGTTTGGTGCAAGCGTAAATTTAATGAGGCGGACTGCGATATTCGGTGTTTAACTACTTATGTCTCTCTTCCCCCCCTCCGTAACTCCACCACGCAAACAGCTTTACTGCAGTTCACAAATCGTTGGCAACATATGGTGGTAATTTTTCAGTGCATGCAGTAGTCAGAGATAATCGCTTGAGGTTTTCGTGACAGTGGTTCCTTTTTTGTTGATGTAACCAAATTAATACATTGCTTTCCATTTACGCTGACACTTATTTTAGTACACAACAGAATTCCTACTAATATTATAAATGCGAAAGTGCGTTTGTCTGTTTGTCCTTCTTTCACGCAGCAACAAAACGGATCGACATGATTTTTTTTTTTTGCTTAGAAATAAGCTTATATAGAGTTTATGGGCTGGAGAGTGATATTGACTATATATAGTTAAGAAATTCCATGCCTAAGAGAGCGTAAAAGGGGTAAATTCAGTTTTATAATATAAAATAATACTAAGTATGTCATAGGCACACAAACTGTGAGTTTGTGTCATTTTAATTTGTCTGCCCCACGGTCATATAGTAAGTCCTGGCCACTTCGTAACGTTAAATATGCATTATGACTGTCAGGCATAGTTTTATATTCATATCTTATTTTTCTTGAGTAAGTATACGTTGAAAAGCATTCGACCTACTTTAGTGTCCTGGTATAAAACAAGTGTGTTTGCTTCTCATGAGTGTTTTTATTTTTAAACCAATTTCGCTATCTTCTTTCGGCAGCGGACATTCCGACGTCACTCTTTTTCGTCTTATCCACACATCTCCTCTCTACCTCTTCCCATCGTTACACAGTTGAAAGCATCTCTTAGAATACGCTCTTTGCTATAATTTATTCTTCTAGAAGCATTTCTCTAGCCGTTATCTCTCTTTCGTTTCTGTTTTACACTCAGCGCATGTCTTCGTCCTGCAAGAGACCGAAAATTTTTGTAATGGTTTAGAGTCTAGAACACATGCTCCTTTTTTTATTTCAAGTTTAAGATTGAAGCGATTTAATGTTAAGATTTTTTTATTTGTATAAATTACTTCCTAGCACACACTCAATATCTGATTGGACTCTTTTACATTTACCTACATAGTCAAACAAATATTTTTAATTTAAAAATGGACATGACTTTTTGATTTCCAAACATTAACAAAAGTCCATTTTATTTAATAATTATCATCTAATTTAATTGGCTTGTAAAGAATTATTTCTAACATAATAAATTTTCTAACAGGTTTCTAAGGTTTTTAAATGAACAAAACAAGGTATTTCAATGATTTTGCATTCTTAGTTAAAATATATTAAAAAAACAGGAATGCCAACTGAAATATTCATGGTGTTTATTTTAGCTTTCGTTTATCTTTCGCTTTGTGGTAGTGCTAATTTTATAGCTTTTGCAATTTATTTATCACAAGGTACTGTAAAATATTTGGAAAATTCCGAACAATTTAAAAAAAATTAAAGCATAAAATTTTTTATGCAATCTATAATGCAAATATTCGACATTCTTATGTATTTATGGTTTTCCTAAAAAAGGTGCCGGAGTTTTATCTTTGAGGAAAAAAACTTTTAATAATTCACAATTTAGAAAGTTAGATCCAAATATTATTCGTAAACATTAATCTGATTTTTAAAAAAAAATTTGAAGAGGGGTCAGAATTTTGATAAAATACAACTGAATATAAATAGTAAGTTGATGCTGCACTGTGCAATTGCTTAAGTAAATAAATGGAACTAACTTCAGTTTTTAAACCTACAAAACTGTGTGGTATGTATTCATGTTACGTGATGTTACCATGGTTTTAGTGTTTTTATATTTCGATAACTAATATTGGGCTTAAAAATGTGTTCGATGTCTGTTGACTGCATATATCCAAAGTGTTTTATTTTTCTATAGCGCAAAACTTTACAAAATAATTTTTTTATCATTTTTTTTGGGATAAGAATGTATAACTGCATATTGCATTAATTAATTGTGTATTTTAAATGTTCTATATAATACAAATCTTTTGCTGTCGAACCAAAGGATGCACATGAATGAATACACATAAATATATTAATAATTTTAATATTTGACATGGATCCATGGACATTATCTTTATCCAATAATTGTACTTGTGTTAATAGCTCCCATTGCATATCCACGATCTCACCACTTTCTTACAGTGTAGCTAAAATACGTGCAGGAGGCGTTGGGCTGGATGCAAAACTCTTCCTTGAAGGTGTAATTTTTTCCCTTAAAGTGTCAGCCACCATCTTTCCAAACAACATATTGAGCGAGTTTTTAACTTTAACCTTCCCAACTTCCTGTCCTTTAGACTGCTCTTGCTCGTATTCGCATAAACATTATAGTCTTTAAGATTAATGGGGTTACTTTGAGAGTGCACTGGATTCTTGAACTCATCTGTAAAGTTGGCGACTTTTAAATAAATCCAACATGTTCCACTAAACGAAACTTATCCACCAGAAGGATTTTCGCTTTCTTTCAAAAATTTTTAAAAATGTACACATTTGTAATAAAATAGAAACCAAGGTTATAAAGATACAATTTTGCAATGTTTTTTTTGTAATTTAGGGTATGTATATAACCACGTTTATTTATTTAATATTTAATATGTGTTAAATAGTAAGGCCCGTGTCACACTGTAAGGTTGAACCGGAGTGGTTGCCTTTTTCTACTCGTCGATTTCTTCTCGATCAGTTGGTTACATATTCGATTTTGGTAGTTTTAGTTTGTTTATCATGGAGAGACTTTCGTTGTTTACCCTAATAAAATAACACTCTGCAAAAAACATTAACTGCAAAATTTCCAGCTGCAGCAGTAGAAACGCGTAGCGTGACACCAGCCTTGTGTTGTAACAAGTAAAACGTTTGTTTCGTTTTTTCGTCTGACCGGGTTCTAGCGACGCTGACCATTGAAGCTTCACTTTTACTTGGCGAAGCTTTTGACTTGCAGTCCTGTTCCTACATTGCGTAAATAAATTATGTCCATAAAAGTATGTCCCAGTTATAAATTTTTATGTTGTCAACTGTGAGCTTTGTAGAGTGTTTTGGTTCAAAAGTCAAAATTAAAGCGTAACTCAAACCGTTTTATATAAGTAGGGACTGGAATAATTCGCGGTTTCAGTGACGTCTAGGATAGACTTCATGATCCT
The DNA here is from genome assembly GCF_032445375.1 of Bacillus rossius redtenbacheri. Lineage (NCBI taxonomy): Eukaryota > Metazoa > Arthropoda > Insecta > Phasmatodea > Bacillidae > Bacillus > Bacillus rossius. The sequence continues at coordinate 33,018,743 of NC_086339.1, read as the reverse complement.
TTATGTGTTCGGGAAAATTACACCTGTTTATTGGCTAATGACTCGTGAAACCTGTTGACTGGAAAGTTTGTGATTCGATATTTATTTCGGTGAGGGTTATTCATTGGTTTAGAGTCCTCCAGATCAAGTGTAGACCAATCACTGAAGCAGCAAAACGTTAAGCGCATTTGGATTCTAGCCTTTCGCGAAATGAAACCGCGAATTTTTCCGGTTTCTATATATAAGCGCATGTGCGAGCACTGTTTTGTTGTTTTCTCGCTTGAGGCGCCACCTGCGAAAAATGTCGACTCCTGAGCGGAAAAAAAGTTTTGGTTCTGCAGTGTGCTAAGAGTGAATCTGTAATTTACGTTCAACGTGCGTTTCGTTTAATGTTTAATTGTGAACCCACACGTAGCAGACACATCCACAGATGGTGTGGGAAATTCAAAAAGACCGGATGTGTTTGTTTATAAAGGGAACGGCTGGACTGCGCGTTCACCTGACTAACGCCATGTGATTTTTTTTTCCTTTGGGGCTTTATAAAAGATGATTTGCCAAGGTTGAGACACAGAATTGAAGAGGCGATTGCTTCCATTACTCCGGACTTGTTAACCAAAGTGTGGGAAGAATTTGACTTTAGGTTGGATGTGTGCCGTATAACTGAAGGTGCACATATTGAAAATTTGTAAGAAAAAAAAAGTTGGTTTACCATCAGTTTGATGTAGAATTTATTGTTGAAAGTCTAAATTAAACAATTATTATATACTATTGAAACTGGGACAATCTATAAACGACATTCTTTTATGGACATACTGTATATCAGCCACGATGGTTTGGTGCAGCCGAACTCCGAAGCGCAGCTGCGGTTTTAGTCACGCATAGAGACATGCTAAATTCGCGGATTCATTTCGAGATAGGCTAGCATCAAAACAACTATACCTTCGTACCGCTTCTGTGATTGGCCCACATTTTTACCGGGGAACTGTGAGCCAATGGGAAACACTAAACCAAGAAAGTGCCGAATTACGGACAGCCTAGTTGAGACGTCTCACGCGTCAGTAGCCAAAGAACAGGTGTCATTTCCGCGAGTATTTAAAGGACTGTGGAGTCTATCCTAGAGGTCAATGAATCCGCGAATTTTGCTGGTCTCTAGTCTTGCACTGTTAGAAATTACAGTAAATTTGCGGACTTTTCGACAAACACTTCAACAAGCATCCCGCCGAGGTGATCCAGGTTCGATTCCCAGAAGAGCCACATCCGGAATTCACTCAAGTAGGGAATCGTAGCGGACTTTGTTGTGGGACGGCGGGTTTTCTCTGGGTGCTGAGGTTCCTACCCGCCCATGCATTCCGTCGATGCTACATTCTCACTTCATAGGAACACAGCAGAAGCACTCAAGTCGCGCGACCATAGGGTGTCGGTCTCTAGGCCAGCTAGTTATTGCATTGGTCACCTAGTTCCTAACCAAGTTGTCCGGAGTTATTTTGGTATAATATACAATTTCCCGTTGCCTTTAGGGTTTAGATTACTAAATTATTTTGCAAATATGTTTTGTGATTTCTCCGATGATTTAAGTTGTTAAAATAATATAAACACAATGGAGAGATTATGAATGTTTTTATTAAATCAAAAAATTTTGTTTGATAGTTTTGAAAACTTTAAAAGTCTTTTTTTTTAATTTCATATCCTTTTTAGTAAATTAATATTTTTGTACAACATTTATAAATAGGTATAAAAATGAAGATTTTTACGACAAATGCCACATTGAAAGTATAATGCACACCTTTTTTATATTTTTTGGTTACGCTGGTATTCAAATATAAATTAAGCTTTAAGTTTCTCAAAGCCAATAAATAAACACTTAATAAATTTGATAAAACTTTGCGTAATTAATTTGCAAAATTATAATATTATGATTTTTTTCTAATATAATAAATAACGCTTGCTCTGATGTAATATATTAGTTCGTTATTATTCTTGGCTGTACTTTAAACCCTTTTTGTTTATGAGTTCACTTGAGAAAAGGAAATAATTATTTTGGAATCTTAAAATTGTTGTAAATTTTTAAATATTCATTTAAGAGAACAACGATAAATATTTCTCTCATTTTTTAAAATAAACTATAGTAACTCTGTTCAGCAAAATGCTACTATTGATTTCTAGAAATGAAATTCTCCCTACTTCCTGTTACACATTTCTGTATCTTGACTTCAGTCGCATCCACGAAATTAACTCCCCCCAAAATTCGTATCCCGAGAGCTGAGATGTTACACACCAAAAAATAAAAATAAAATTTCAAAGGCGCTTTAAGCTCTAACGGAACCTCATTCGCGCGAGAGTTACCTAGCACCACGCAGAGAGTTTTCACGTTAAGTCCGAGAAGGTGTAAACTTTCATTAACGCCACAGAAACTAAAATCGTGAGAACGGTCTTTTCTCCTGCACCAACACCGTCTTCCCCTCGAACGTGAGTAACTCGGAAGGGTATGGAATGAAAGCGAGGCATGGCTCGGACTAATTAAATCCCCGGCTGTTACCACAATGGCGCGCGCCCCTGTGGCAGGCTCGGGGTTTTAATTTAGTGGGACGACGGCGGAACGGTCCGCCGACAGGGCGCGCCCCAACACCGGCTACCGACACTGCTACCAACACTCCCAGTTGCCTAGTCGCTCTGCTGTCCACTGACTGTCCCTCGTACGTCCTAGAAGGCGCACGAGGTCCCTGGCGCAGCCACACGGGGCGTCCGCATTCTGGGAAGTCAGGGTAAAAGCCACGGAAATTGAAACTGATCATGAAAGATCAGGGAATTCACTTTAAAGCCCTTTTGGGGCGGGGTAGACGGAAATTCCTCAGTGATAGTTATTTGAGGGGGAAATTCCATGCTCCCGTATGCCAATCACTAGGGACCGGAAAAATTCGCGGATTCAATGACCTCTAGGATAGCCTCCATTATCCTCTGCACTTCTCAAGTATACACGTGTGTTCATTGGGTACTAAATTGTGAGGCGTCTCCACTGGGTAGCTCGTGATTCGACGCTTCTTTGGTTTATAGTCTCTCATTGGCCCAGAGAGTTCCAGTTAAACTGCGAGCCAATAGCAGAACCACCGGAAATGTACACAAGTTTGAATTTCAGCCTATCACGAAATTAATCCGCGAATTTTTCCGGTCTCTACCAATCACAGAAACATTGAACAATTTTTTTTTCTAGCTGATGTTTTATTGTAAAATTTAAAATTGTCAAATGGCGCAAGCAGTATTCAGTTTGAAACTTGTACAGACATAGGGATGGAGGTTGGGTTGTGTTTATTTATTTCAGGGAAATTGCAAAAATAGGTAAGTTATTTTCAAAACATTTGTCAAGGGAAAATTTTAATGGGCAAGGAATGGAAATTTTAGGGAAATGTCATGTAGAAGTTAGGTACATTTTTCTACAGATTTGTGTGGCCACCCTGTAATGTATATTACCGGTGGTTAGCGCAGGTTTCTCTGACCGGCAGTCGGGAACTAGGCGCCATTTTGAATTCATTGATTCTAGACTCTGACGCGATGCACATATTCTGCTTCTTCGTTCAGGTATGTCCTACGTTTTGTCAATCAGCCGTACCAATTACGCTACATAATTTTATTAAGATTTTTTTAATTACTTCATAAATTATTTCTTTTTAATAGATTTCTCTAAACGATCTTTGCATAAAATTCAATGCAAAATTGTCAAACTTGAAATCCTTGATAATTATATATTTAAAAATATTTTTATATTTGAAATTATTTCAAGTTGTATAACAATTTTATTTCAATATTTATTTTAAATTTCATTGCATAATCTCCCATGTATTGGCTAAGTAAAGCTACAGGCTATTTTTGCCTAATACCTGTACAAACGTTAAAAGCAGAGTTGAAAAACACAGTGTAGAACTAAGAAAAAATTGCATAATTTTCGTACCATGTACACTAAAAATCCGTTCTGATTCATTGTAAAACCATAAATTATAATTTACAACCTACTATTGCTACAAGGTGTAGAATAAACAGGATTTTAATAAGAAAAAAATCATTACTACCTTAGTAGTCACACTATGTAATCAGTTCAAAATGTTTTTAAACCCTACAAATATTATCTAAAACCTTTGCTTGAAACTATTTCTGATACAACCAACCATTGCAAAGGGTGGAAAAAAAGGGGTTAAAATAATAAAAGAATATCCTAACTCCCTTCCTAGGCACACCATCATATCCGTTTATATTGTTTTTTTAATTCTTATAATTTTTATCTAAAAACGTTTGCCTGAAATTTTTTTGGATAAAACAAACCATTTTTGCAAGGTGTTGAAAAAACCAATGATTGGAATAATAAAACAAAATTTCCCTACCATGTACACAACCGAATCCATTCCTATTTTTGTTTAACTTTCTGAATATTGTCCAAAGTGTTTTTAAAATAAACTTTTGTGTGACCAACTACTCCAAGGGATGAAAATAAAAATTGTTGGAAGTAAAAAAATTAATATTTTTTTTAAATATATATACTATCAAATCTGTTATTATTTACTATATAAAACTTAAGCTTTATCTAAAAACTTTGGCTGAAACATTTTTTGGTAAAACTAATTATTACCATAAAAACCAGGGTTGAAATTAAAAGAAAGAAAAAATAACTTCCTTAGTATCGAATTCGTTTGAATTTATTTTAAAACATCTTAAACCTTGGTCCAAAGCAAATTTTTATACGAACACTTTATTAGTGCAAGGGATGAAAAAAAGTTTTGAAGGTAAAAAAATTGAATAACTACCTTAGTTGGCATAAAATAAAATAAGTTCTAAGCTGTTCATTGCTGGATGAATCAGTTAAAAACGTGCGTAATATTTTCACTGAATGGAAAATAAGAAAATGATCAATCGATCATTTTGTAATATTGGAGAACCTAAATATGTTATGTGCATTAAGTTCATAAAATGTTCCAGAAGATAATAGAAGTTTCTTAAATATTTCTAGAAGAAATATGTACTCAGAAATCTACCTTTCCCTGCCGGCTGTGCCGAAAGGTAATTTGTTTTAAGAGCCCACATCGTCCCATTTTTAACTCATTGTAATGGGATTTTCATTAAGATATGTGGCTAAAAGTTTAAAATCGAAATAAATCAAAAATCAAAATTTTTTAACTCGATACCGGAACAAATAGACAATCAGGCCAAAATCTTAATAACTATTGATTTAGCTGTTAATATTATAAATATTCTGTTCTAGATGTCTGGATTTTTTCATAAATTAATGCAATTAATTTTTTTCTTACCTTTAAAGTTTTTATTATTAGTATAAATTGTTAGGTAACACTACAGAGACAGTTTTGTTTACGTTCACAAGACTTAAGCATCAGTCGCCTTGATCTGGATTTAGTACGTGTGAGATGGACTAGAATAATATACATTTAATTTTAAAAAATATATATTTCTAATAGAAAAAAGAATGATTAAGGGCATTCTCTACCCCTACTAACTGACTAACTTGCATAAGGGCGCTATGCATAGGTTGTCCCATAAATCAACGTCAAGCAGAGAACAGTTATAGGCCAGTAATTTACGCTTCTAAATCCAAAAACCAAAATTCAAAAGAGTGTCGTAGTTCTCAAGTCACGGCCATTTTTACAAAAGTTTTGAAATCCCCACCCTGCGCCAAATTATTAAATACGGTGACTAGAAAGTTTTGCTACGAAATCATTTGATATTATTGAATAAAAAAATCAAAATAAAATCAACCATTTTATACTTTTAGGGAAGAATATTATTTGGTAGACTTATGCAACGAAAAAAAAATTAATTTGGATAGTTTCACTATTCATTTTGTAAAAAAATTGCAATTCTCTCTAAGCCAGTTATTTAAAAATGGCTAATTAAAACCAATAAATTGCTAAGTTAGCAAAGTAATAATTTAATAATATGAATAGTCAAAATAAACCGATTTAAAATTGTTGCCATGTGAGTCGCGCAAAGAATTTTCTCCAAAAGAGTACAGCATGTTTTATTTTATTTTAAAATTCTTATAAATTGTGGTTGTATTGATTGCTTTTAAAAAAAATTTAGTCACAGTAGTAATTATTTGTTGAAGGGTGGAGTTTATAAAACTTTTGGAATATTCCTATAACTCAAACACTACGACACTTTTTGTATTTTGGTTTTTTTGATTCAGAATCGTTAATAATTGGCCTCTCGGCGGTTCTCGGCTTGACGTTGAATAATGGGACAACCTGTATGTGTGTGTGACCCGTTTGAAAAAGAAAAGGGACAAGAGACATATAAATTTCGAATGCTACTTTTCTTTTAGAGAAGTGTTTTGAAGAAAAAAAAACGTAATGAAAATGACAAAATCCCGAATCACGAGCTAAAAATCAGGAAGTTTGAATGAGTTGAAAGGAATAAATATTGTAACCATGAAGTCAGTGACAGATGTTAAGTTTTATGATATTTTATGAACGACAGTGACATGAAGTATAAAAGTATTCAAACAAAAAAAGCTTCGCTTCGTTTGTAAATAAAACAAAAGAATTTAATTTAAAAATATACAAAGCATTTATAAAAAACCATATTTGGTGAAGAATTATTTTTATATTATGATTTAGTAGATGTACGGAATTTTTTTTTTTCATTAATTATCTTCGTATAACATGTAAAAGGCTTCAGTTAAGTTAGTAAAAAATTCAATTTAAACATTAACGTACACAATGCTAAAAATTGAATCTTAAAAAAATCCCAACAAAATAAGGAATATAATATTAAAGAAGTCGGATATGAATATTTTCATAACTATACAATGCTAAACAATTTGTTGGTCATTTTTAATTAAAATGTACTTCTAATTTACATATTTTTAATGAACATTACCTGCTACAACAGAATCTTATGAATTATTTAAATTTTAAGAATAATAAAAATTTTAATATAAATATATCCATTGGTTATTGTTTTAAAAATAAACAATTAAACATATTATTTGATTTTAAGATCACTAACCTACAAAATTTGAAATTTACACTTTTTTCATAGGCTAATAAATAAGTTACCACGAATTACAACAAAAAGGTATTTTTTCAAGTGAAAGTGTTATCAAATTCTCAAATTGAATACTTTATAGGATTGCGCGAAGCTGTTTGCTGAAAATAAAACATTTAAAATATGCTTATATGTTTGATTTGTGGAGAGACAAGTATTTTTTATAAGTTAGAGCTATGATTTTTTGAATAATTTGTTTTGTAAAACGAACCAACGTTATCATAAAACTGCCATTCAGTGTCCTCCGTATGTCCGCACTTTTAACAGTGGAGTTTTAAAGGAATAGCGAGTAATGAATTCTGACCTATTGATATAGTTGTTCATTTACAAATTTATAAATCCTGATTGCACAAGTTGTAGGTTTAGTTTTAGTTTTAGTTATTTTATGGCTCGTAACTATTTATATGTTTTCTGCAATAAAAAATATTAATATTTTTCAAATTTGGTGTATTTTTACACACAAGTACGCGTAAGTTAAGAAAACACTTTTATTGGCTGTAATTTCACACGATTCGTAGCCAATACCGCAAAATGTAACACAAAATAATGATAATATATTGAATTTTTGTGTGGCATTTGTATGTTTATTTACACAAATGAATGTGGGAAATTAAAACTTGGTTCATATTCATAAAATAAATATTCTTTATTTTCACACAGACCTTCGGTAAAAATACTGTTGCAATGTAGTGGTTACTTTAGCCGTTTGATCGTGTGAAATTAATCATTAGTTAAATTTTTTTCTTCTTTATTGTTTGAGTAAAAGGAAACGGAACCTAGCGAAACATTAGTATGAGCTAAACAGTAATTTGACACCAGTTTTACTAATGCTATATTTAATAAACAGGGGCATAGTGGGCGTGTTAAGACTGTATCGAGAGTTGGCCCGACTACTTGGTGGGTATGTGTAAATTAGGTTAAATATTGTGTATTTTTTTAATACTTTCGTTAAAAATACAGTTTCAATGTAGTTATTACGTTACACATTAACTAAAATTACACATTACTGAGTGATAAAATACTCTTCCATTTTTGGAGTAAAATGACTCCGAACCAAGTGAACAATCACTTTGACGTAAGCTTTATAGCTGGAACTAAAGCAGGCGACACTAGCGCCCCTGGCAACTGATTTTGGAAATTAAAACATTGCGATAGTAATGAAAAAGATTAAAAATAATTGGTGTGAGTAACACATCAGCAGCTCCTTCAGCAGTTGATGACCCCTCTTTAAACAATATGGCTTCCCAGGGCCCCAAAATTGTTTTAACAAACATTGGTATTTTTATATACCTAAAATTATTCCTTGTTTTAAAATTTACAACCAAGCCTCGCAGTAAATGTCGTTGCTTTCGAAGCACGATTTTAACATTTGTGGAGATGGTTCGAGCATAAGACACCGCAATAGAAATTTTATAACGGTATTAAAAAGGAAGATAAATTAGCAAAACCTGGTAGCGAACTTCTGAACCTACTGTAACTTCATCCAAAGAGCTAAACTACATAAGTATGGCATGAATAATCTTTTTGATACATGATAAAAGATTATATACAGATATGAACCTACTTATAATCAGGCAAAATGGTTTTATTTTTGCATTAGCAAATATAATCTAAATATATATAACTCAAGGTGACTGACTGACTGACATAGTGATCTATCAACGCACAGCCCAAACCACTGGACGGATCGGGATGAAATTTGGCATGCGGGTAGATGTTATGACGTAGGCATCCGCTAAGAAAGGATTTTGATTGATTCTACCCCCAAGGGGATAAAATACCATTCACTGACTCACTTATCACGAGATCTCTAAAACTATACACCCGATTGACTTGAAATTTAGCATAGTTACTCATTTTGTGATGTAGACGCTCACTAAGAACGGATTCTGCGGAAATCCGATCCCAAGGGGAGTTTCGGGGGCGTAATATATCAAAATTTCCAGTTTTTGGTAGGAAATCACCATGGCAACGGCTGTTGCTTTGTTGATGCTTCATTCGTCTCTATGGCAACGACTATTTCATTGTTAGTGCAGTCCTCATCACCGTTGAAATTTTGGCGGGTACTTTAAATATCAAAAATTGCCCTTTTTTTCAAGTATATATATTCTACAGACTTGAAACTTCACAGTAATGTACCTTATGTTACGCAGGATGACATTTTCCGAAAATTAGATCCCATGGGTGGTTAAAACCAGGCAACAGTGGGTACTTTGTCTGCATGAGAACAGGATTTTGAATTGTTCATGCCTTCTGCGTCTCCATGGCAACGGGCATCGCGCGGCAGTGGCGTACCCACAAGGAGGGGCATGTATAATGAGCGGCGCAAGAGTGATTTGCCTGTAGACTGCCGTAGCGAAGTACGGGTACATCAGTTGTATGTTGCGTGCACGAGTCGGGAAACCATCAGTGATATTCGTTTTCTCTCTGGTACATTATACAGCATTGTAATAAATTTTCACTGATTTTTTTTTATTTACCATTACTGTAAATAGGAGATGTAGCTTAATTTTTTTTCCATTAGTATAGCCGTGCGAAGCCGGGTCGGGCAGCTAGTGTTACATATAGGCCTACATACACCGCATAGTTACGTAGATTAAGTGTGTATGAAGTTACTTTCAAATTAGTTTCACTCATTAATAATGTGTTTAACCACTCATACAGTGTTTAGGAAATGTTTAATGATACATGGTTAAATTACTTGTCGCTAATGGGTAAATTTACAATTACTTTATTGGTTTTGTTCTCTTTGTTGTTCTTGTATTACGATAAAGCTGTTTTATTTGCACAGACATGCTTGGGTTAAGAATTACTAGCACAAGAAGGGGCATTACACCTACGACGGTGTGGATACAACTCTTTTAAATGTTTACTATTTTGCAGTCAGAATTTCAAAAGAAAAATTATTAAGAAAGATGTATATTCTTGTTCAACTATGATAAATCGGCATACATTTTTACCAATGGTTTAAATATTGAATTAGGAGATAAATTTTATGTAATTGTAACTGCATATTATGAAAGTTTAATACATTTTAATATGATTTTATAAACAAAGAATTTAAATTATTTCTCTATATGTAATATTTTCCCAAAAAGTGTTATTTTTAACGTATATTTTTATCATAGATTATTATAAAAACACAAAAATTTTCAAAATGAATATATTGTATTTACTCCAAAATAGTCAAAAGAGTGGTAATGCAATGCTTTTATGTATTACTCATTAAAGAATATAGATCAAAACAAGTTATTTTTCATAAATATTTATTCGAACATATTTTTTAATTACTCAACTTACAAATCTTAAATTATTTTGCTGGAAGTTCAATTGTATGAAATGCAAACCTAAACATTTAATTATGCAAACTGTATTTTTTTTGTAAATTGAACCGAAATAATCGTGTAAAATTACATATAGTTGTAAATTGGTACATATACATGAAATCAACTATATTACTACAAAAAAATGTTCCAGGTAATACTGACTTTAGGTTCTCGTTCAGGCATTTATGTTTTTTTGTGTTGTTGCAATTCCTTTATTAGTTATTCATTTATAAACCGTTTCTTAAAGAGCTTTGCAGTAATAACTGCGCAAAGTAGTACAATAAAACAAAGTAAAATCCAATTATTAAATATTAGATAAGCTTATTCATTATTTAAAAATAAATGCTTGACTAGAATATAAACCAAAAATTTAAACTATGCATAAATTTTCATTGCGCGACAAGAATATTTAATATTTTTTACTCCAAAAACGTATTAAATATATGCGAAAAAAAACCTTAGAAAAGTGTTCTTTCAAATTTTCAATATTTTATTAGTAGTGGTACTAACTATTTCTTGGCTGATTGTTTCCAAATGAATCTTTTATAAAAGTACAAAAAAATGTCGTGCGTGTTTAAATTTTGTAAATACAATGTACTATATTATGGTACATTAAACAACTTTGGTAGGTATAATTTATCTCTTGCCATTTGCCATTCATTTCATGTAGGTAGGCCTATATAAAAAAATTTAAAAAAAATAAAATAAAAATATGACTTAATATTGATTTCTTTATAAGAAAACAGCAAAAAAATAGTGCAGTTAAGTATTGACAGGCTATATTAGGTTAAAAATTAAATTTATATTTCGTATAGCCAAATTCTGTAATTACATTTTCTTACCTTTTAGAAGACTGGAATAAATTTTTCTGGAAACCATTTGACCAAGTTTGGTCCTCTCAGGAATCGAGCCATTTCTGCAAAGAAGTAACACGCTTTAAACAAAAAACAATTTCTTTGGGAAAACATAAAAAACTAAATCTTGGAAAACATCAAAATTTACATCTGGACTTCGAATATGTAAAGCAAATGCATTAGTACTTACATTGTAATTAATTATTTACAAGTTATTCCTGTGTTTGTCACTTGATACTATTAAATATTTTTTTAAATATTGAACTTAAAAAAATTTGATTAATTTATCTAGATATCTGGAAAAAAACTAATAGATGATTGGGATTTTAATCAGATCCGTCAGAAAAAGACTAATTTTTAAAATGTTAGGACTACTAGGTACATAGTTTTTTTTATTTCTGTCTCCAACTTTTCATGTCTGCAGGCTTGAAAAAAATGTTAATTTTCGTACAAATGTACTAGCCACTCTTAGTCCGATTAGGTGGGACTGAAGGAACTTGTTCACTCTCTGGTAAACACTCAGTTAGGGTGCGGTATGTGAGGAGCGTGAGTGGTTAGGTTAAAGGAAGGGGGGAGTGGTGATGTGTGCTTTACCCAATCTAAATACATTGACCGTGTAGAGATTAGCGACTAGCCACGAGCGGTAAGCGTAAGGAAAAGCATCAGGGAGGTTTTAGAACTGTTGGTGTGTAGCCAGGCCGTGGTGGGTCGGTGGTATTTGGCCCCTGAGGGCTTCGTCTGCTACTGGGCTCTGCCTGTCCGTTCCCGGACACGGAGGGAAATATACAAGTGCTACTCTTACATTATATATATATATATATATATATATATATATATAGTTTCTTGAAGAGCTTTACAGTAATAACTACGCACAGTTGTAAAATAAAACCATTTAAAGTTAAATCGTTAAATATTAGATAAGCTTTTTCAAATTTAAAAAAATAAATGTTCGAACATAAAATCAACAAAATATTTAAATTATGCACAAATTTTCGTTGGCGCGATAAGAAATTTTTATTTTTTACTCCATAGACATATTAATTGTATGCAAAAGTAACTTTAGCAAAGTTTTATAAAATTTCAGTATTTTTTTAGTCGTACTACTAACTATTTCCTGGCAGATTGTTTCCAAATGTATATTTTGTAAAAGTACAAAAAACATTGCGTGCATGTTTAAATTTTGTAAATATAATACACTCATTTCTGTTACATTAAAAAAAAACTTTTTTGTTATAATTTATCTCTTACGAGTTGAAAAGACTCTACATTAAGCCAATCATTTGCCATTCACTTAAATAAGGTATTTAGAGAAATAATTAAAAAATAAAATTAAATATTTAATTTTTATTTCTTTATAAGAAAACTGAAAACAAAAAAATTGTGCGGGAAATTTTTTTAGTTAAGTATTGAAAGACTATTTGAGAAAACAGCCAGAAATTATTAGGTTAAAAATTAAATTTATATTTTGCATGGACAAATTCTGCATTTAGGTTTTCTTACCGTTTAGAAAACTGGAACAAATTTTTCTGGAAACCATGTGACTACTTTTAGTGAAACCATGTTTTGCGCGACGTGTTACGCTCTCTGTTGGGTGGGTCCATAACTGCTAGCAAATAAAACTCAGGTGAGAGGTTTGAATCCAAAATGTTAGCTTTACTATTTTAATTTAACTATTTGATGTATAATTGATTAGCAAAAGAGATTTAAAATTTGCAGTATAAATCACTTAATTCGGTTGTGTTATAAAAATATTTTATATATAAATCCGTATGAGATACAGTATTTCTAGTATCCTATGCCATACCACAAGTTATATGGTTACAAAAATAAAAGTGAATTTATTTTCAATTGTTTGTTTGCCTAATAATAGCCGATGTCTTACTTCTCACAATCAATGTAGCTATGTAAGTAGAATATTATGAAAGCTATCTGGCAGGTGGGCCTGAATCTACTTAAACATCTAGGCCTAAATCTTAAAAATTAGTTTCTCTCCCGTGGGACGCTTTTTTTTTCATCGGACCGTGTAACCCGGTCTGCAGGACTATTTACCCGCACTCTCCTAATGCCACATTGAAGTCGACTGCTTGCAGTATCGACCGAAACGTCGGTGAAAGCTTGGTTTTTTTTTTACGCTGCTAAAACCCACAAGCAACGCAGTCTCGTACAGTCGTCGACTTTGGGTAGTTAACTCTCCGATAAGCTATCTATTTTAATATTTTGCACACTTGGATGGTTGTTGTGTTTCTGTAGTAAACTCGCTTATGATCTATTTATTTGATTATTTTGCACACTAAAATGTTAAAGTCGGAAGAAAAATTAAATTGGTCGAACCCAACGTCATGGAGCGAAGTAAGCACAAACCTCAGAGTCGCTAATGTAGTTAAAGGACTTCGCATAGCCTATAGGTGTGCAGAGCTTCAGAAAAAAAAACCACGAGATTTAAACATTTCTGAAGATATCCGAGTGGTGACTATTTACGAAAAGCATTTAAGAATAACTTGAGGTCGGGTGTCGTTTTCAACCCGTATTTTTCTTTCTAGAAGAAAATAAATGGATACACGCACTTATATCGAAAATAATTTTTAGATACAAAACACCCGGTTTAGATTTTTTAAATCAGTCAAAGGACTTGCATTACACATATGAACTTTGTTTAACACATGGTTATTTTTCTTTATTATGGACTAAGCCCTGTCAAACATTTTTTGTACTTTTACAAGGATAGTCCTTGGATAGGTACTCAGTTGCCAACGATGCCACTTGTAAATTTACAAGGCAGAGTTTGTACTATTTGAAATTTTACAAAACTCTGCCTTGCAGTTTTACAAGTAATATCGTTGGCAACTGAGTTTCCAAGGTTTTTCCTTGTGAAAAGTCGAAACATTTTTGACAGTGACAACGGCTTCACACAGTTTCCATTTAGAAACGCAAGCATTGCCAACCCTCTTGCCCCCCTTGGTTGTAGACTTTTACAGACTTCAGGTTAGAATATGTTGCATTGTGTGATTCCGTTTGCGGTACTGAAGTTTGGTTCACTCTGCCTTGTAAACCTATTGCGTAACTGTTTTGTTTTATTGTTTCTGTTGATTTGTCATTGTGATAAACTGCGTCTGAATATACGTAATCGCGAAAGGCATCGAAATTACGGGCTTGTTCCAAGTCACAGGAGCCAACTAAGGCTGTGGCTAATCGAACACAATTTGTGATCCAGGACTTATTTAAGGTATCCTCAGAACGGTATTTCTATTCGTGGGATCAGCACACACGGCCGTGTCAAATTTAACGGCTACCACGTATGTCAGTCACATTGTAAGTTTTTTTTGTATATGGAACAGAAATGTTCATGTAAAATTACAAAGATTTGTAAATTTGTACATTTACATGATAAACAACTGTATTGCTACAAAATTATGTTATGGGGTTCGCAGTTACACTGGGTTAAGATTCTTACCCGGGAAATGTATGCTCTGTATTGTCCCAGTACCTCCTACAGTTAAAGTTATGTGTTAACTGTTCCCTGGATAGATTTCCAGTATCAACTGTGCACAAAAGAAAGCACAATACAGCAAAATAAATTAAAATTGTTGAATATTCTATTACCTTTCCCCATGATTAAAAAAACGCTTAAATAAAACTTCAATTCAAATATAAAATAATGCTTCAATTTCCGTAAAAAAAATGCTCAGTATTTTCTTGAAAACCGTATTTCATAAATGCAAAATATTACCATAGCCAAGTGTTGTACAATTTACAATATATTTCTTGTAGTATTACAAACTATTTCTTGGCAATTGGTTTCCAAAGGAATCTTTTGTAAAAGAACAGAATAATATTTGTTTTTTCTGTGTAGGTGTACAATTTTGCGGAAGTCACAGCCAACGAACGGAACAAGGTCTCGCGAACTCTCGTTCGCGCGCGTCCCTTTGGTTCATTCGCGTCGCTCGCGAATCCCGATCCATTATTCATCGGCGCGGCGCCGGGATATTAGATCCGACTCGTCCGAAGCTCGGGCCGCCAGACCCCGCGGGGCCGACCCCCGAGTTCCTGCAGGTCGTGATCGATGGCGAACCGCGCGACGCCTTCACAGCAGGCCGATGGAGGTCCTGCACCAGCCCGCAGTCCCAGCGGGTGTACATGTCGGCCCGCGACTGTCTACACGTCTGGCGGGAGTGGACTTGGCCTCTCTGGCAGTGGCGCTGGAGAGCAGGCACCCGGGCCTAAAGGGCTGTAAACTGCACGGCGAGGTTTCCCCTTTAGCCTTGCAGTCGGTGAGGAGATTCAGGCAACCCCGAGGTCTCCTCTGCCTGCTCTAAGGTATCCACACACCGCTAGGAAGGTGATTGTCGTCTGAGGTGTCGGAACTGTTGCCGGTTCTAGTATCCGAGACATGAACCATCAAGTCCGCGGAAAGGGTGTGTGATGCGATTATATAGCCTCTCCACACCAAGTGGCAACCCTCTGCCTCCACGTTGGCACCACTGTTGGGGGAGGATCGTGGTGACTATGTTGGGAGGGGTTTCCCCAACCTCTGGTCATAGCACCTGCCTAACTAAAGAGGGCGCTGCCGGGTCAAACTCTGCCACAGTGCATCCTCAATTGCATGTATGAGACCAGAAATGGCGAAAGGGCTGAATCTGCGGGCAACAGCAGATGCGATAGAAACCTTTCTGGGGGGTTCGACGGCCGAGCCTCGGTGCATCGGTCCCAAAGGGCCCCATAGTGAATGGATTAGGCCCCATGGTAATGGAGTTCGACTGGGTATGGTGGTTGCGGTGTCGGGTGCCCGGGCCTAAAAACGGGCTGTAAACTGCACGGCGAGGTTTCCCCTTTAGCCTTGTAGTCGGTGGAGGTACTGAGGCAACCCCCAGGTGCTTCCTGCCCGGACGCCGTGATTGCCATTTTCCAGCTGGGGTTGGCGGTGTTCGTCCCAGAAGCGTGATGATCCGGTCAAACTACCAGCGAACAGTCTGCCGACGAGACCAAAAGTTGGTCGTAGTACGGGAAGAATCCATCATGTTTGAATGGTTCCCCGCTGAGGTTTTCTTATGGCCCAGGATTCTTGTTGGGAAGGACTCGTACTTGGGAGTGGTGCCCCGAGTGCTTTAGGGGCAGGTATCAGGGTTCCCTAGCCCATTGAAGTACTGACGTTGTGAGCGACGAGGACAGCTCCGGTAACCAGCCTGGACAGCTGGCAGAGGTTGGGTAGGCCTCCACCGGACCGCGGGTTCGCTGGGTGATTGAGGAGTCCCAGTGTGAGGCGGGAGACCGGGGTAGGCGCCAGAAGTGATACTCCAGAGGGCAAGGGAGCATCCAACTTGCTGGTTAGCTGAGTGGAGTAGGGGGCAGAGGTGGTGCATAAACTGAGATGGGTAGCCTCAGTCCCTGTGCATAGCCAAAGCTCTAACGCTCTTCCTGGTTGCGTATGCGGCGTGATCCGCATCCACGCCCATGGGGGCCCCAGGGCGGCAGGGCCTCACGGCTAAGAGCGCTGGGTTATCAAAGAAAAGGGGGGAAACCCTAATTTGTGACTTCTGACTTCTGACTTCTGTCTACACGTCTAAAACCCCTTTTTTAGGTGAAGAAAATATGTATTATAATTTTTGGTGATGGCATATATTCAGAAGATTCTGAAGAAAGAAGAAAATTTTGTTTAATATTATTTATTTTGTTTACTTTAACATTTATTTGGATAGAGGAAATTAATCTTACATGAAGATATATAATATGCATATAACATTAACTATGGGGACAAGTCAATATAATCTCTCACTAACCCCGATAAACCTTTTGAAAATAAGTTAATATGAAGATTATATGATTTGAAGATAAAACTATTACTAGATTGATAAATCTCCTATTATACCCTAACAGGGATTACATATAGGAACGAAGCAATAGAAATATGCCTTTATTATTTATTGGAGAAATCTGTCTACACGTCTCAAGCTGAATTGAAGTTCCTTCAATTCAGCTTGAGGATGAAATACCTGAGGTTCATACAAGCGCCAGAGGAGGTCAGGATCCAGCAAGAGTCTACGCAAAACTTGAGTACGACTTGAGGCTCTCCAGGTTGGACGAGCCAAAAATACAGAAAGCTGCGATAGCAGTGTTGGTGCGTAGTATGGAAGGAGGGAAGATGACAAATTTTCCTAACGTGGATATTGTCGATAGACATTTAATTGCAAGGAACAATATCCCTCTGGATATCGAAGAGCTGAGGTCCCTGCTGCGCGCCAACTTCGAGAGACTTGGAATAAACATCGATTTCCAAGAAATCAAATAGCAGGCTGAAATGACATATGGTCGTTTCGTGTTCGACCATACAAAACCTTTTAATGGATATCATCTGGTTAAAAGGCAGCGATGTCATTCAGCAGACAAGCTTACATCCAAACACGAACAAGGACGTGACAACGAAGAGGATAAAGAGGAAAAGGAGAAGATTTTACGGTGTGACTACAGAGAAATTTTATTCAGGACCAGCAATTTTAAAGGAAATTTTATCGCCAAACGAAAATACTGGATATTTTACAAAAATACTTGTGACATTTTTTTCGGATGCACATAAAATGGAATTTTAGAAATGGACCAAATTTCATCAAAGGACAAATTTTACTGGGATGACAAAAGAAGAAGGAACAAGAACGCAAGGCAAGGAACAAGAAAGCAGGAGAAGGAAAGGGGCTGAAGAATCAGCAGACAAGAATGGAAAGGCAAGGACAAGACACAGAAGGCAGAGATCGATAACACCCAGAATGGCTGTGGGATCAGTGCCCTTGCATGTTCGTTGCCCCGGGTACAGGCAACCGTCCCGGAGTAATGGCATGCAAGAGATACCACAAGGATTGACCGTAGTGTTTCAACATCGGCCATCGTCTATTTTATGCATGGATGCAAAATGGACAAGGAAATTATATAATCTGACAAAGCTATTTTCTGGCTGCAGGCACGGCGGCTTAAACAGAATGGATAAGTTGTTTTTGGTTGAGGCAAAAGAATGGTACATACCATTCTAACATTGACACATGGTACAACTGAGGCTAATCGTCCAGATGCCAGCAAACCACCGGTTGACATCTGGATGAACAGAAAAAGTAGTGCTCCTGATGTACCCTAACCGGTTCAGTCCCAGGAGGAGGTGGTGAGGCTCGGTCGGGCTTCGGCCCGAAACAACTTGTATACACGACTGACACAATATGGCATGTAAGATATTCCACGCGGAATGTTAGCAAAGGTAAAATCATCCACCGCCGTTTTAATGCGTGGACACAAATGGAAATGGATTTTAACTAACAATGAAAAGGCTTTATTCTGGTTGCTGGCACGGCGGTGATATCAGAATGGATATGTTATTCTCGGTAATGGCCCACAGAATGGTTTAACCATTCATAAGGCAGACTGGAACAACTAAGGCCAAAAACTTTCCAACGTCATCTTATCATGCCGATAGATGCTTGGAAAGTAAAAATATCAAAGTAGTGCTCCTAGAATACCCTCGATGATTTAGCTCTAGGAGGGGGAGGTGGTGAGGCTAGGCCGGGCTTTGCCCGGAAGAACATGTCTGTACTACTGGGAGTGTTCCCTCCTCCTACTGCTGATAACGTTTAGGAGCTCATGACGCATCCAATTGTCTTGTCAGCTGAGTGAGGCGCGTGGTAAGCTGGGATGGGTAACCTCGTTCTCTGGTCATAGCTTGATCTCTAACACCTCTCCTGTCTCGCGTATACGGCGTATCTCTTATCCACGCCCGTAGGGACACCGGGACGGAAGAGAGTCGGGTTAACAAAAAAAACTAGCGATAAAACCCTATGCAACTTGTACTGTCTACATGACTGAACTGAACTGGGAGTCCTTCCTCCTACTGGGAGTGTGAAACCTCCCCAGGAGACGGTGGTTGTCGCCGGAGGTGTCGGAGCCGTCGCCAGCGCTGGTGTCCGAGACATGATCCAATAGGAACTCGGAATGGGTGCATGGATGCGAATATGTAGCCTCTCCGCGCCTAGGCCAACTCTCTACCTCCGCGTGGTACCAGCGGTCTCGACAAAAGCGAGCTCTGCGTGAGAGTCGTCGTCCTGACACCCACAGAGTTATCCGGTGAGGTGGGAACCCCTAACTGCGGCAACAGCAGAAGGGACGGAAGCTTCATCACTACCGGGCCCAAAGGCCTTGGTTCACTTTGGAGAACCTGAGACGTAATGGGAATGACTAGTCTGAGTGCGGCTTCTGCTGTGGGAAGGGGTGCAATGGCGTATGGCCATAAAACTGCATTAAATGTAATAATGTTCGCAGGCTTTCACGGCCATTGTCTTTGAAGTAGCTTGGCTTCTGGGTTGTAGCCGTGTTCTTGGCGAATAATTCACCGAGGTAACTGCTCCCTGATGATTGCGACTGCAATGTCGACCGAAACGTCGGTGAATTATTCGCCAAGGACACGGCTACAACCCAGAAGCCAAGCTACTGCATTAAATTTAACTTTACTATTTTATTATTAAGATAAATATACGCTGCTTTTAAAATTGATGCATTTGGTTTACCAGAGAGTTGAGGAAGAGCGCCACACTGAATGATATTCCATGCGCCAGCCACAGCATATCTCTAATGTGGTCCTTTTTTTGTTTGTTAATGCGCTGTGTTCAGACAGCGTATCGAACGCTCAGCGAGGGAAGCTTGATGGGTTCAAAAACAGATATGGAAACGGTGAATTCAAATGCAGGAGGTATAATCTTCCCTGAGCATTAAAACGAGTAACGCCACTGTCAGTTTCATGTATCAAATTATTCACGAGATAGGTCCGCGTCTGTAGCGAATGATTTATGATGATCTTCGCCCAACGCTGAGTTCTGTAACGGCAGATAAATGCTGTAGAGATGGGATTCGCTAACGAAACTGAGGTTATCAAAAAAAATGTGAGCGAGTATTTTAACACACGTCAGTGATGTGTAAACAACTTACCTCGGTAACGAGCAAATTCATGCGTTCTAATGTCGCAAATACTCTTAGAATACGAAACTTGGACACGAAATTTAACGTATAATTTTGTAAAATAATGTCGAGCGTGATAAATATACGAAAATTGTGTATTCAAAAATTAAATTAGACGCGAATCTCTCGTAGTTTCTGCACCCGCCACTATAAATCACCGCTATAAATCACCGTTGACATTAGTATATAAATATATGTACGAGCTGGACATGGAGCTTAGAGCCGACTGACATCTGACGTCACGGCGGCTATCTTGGATGACCTTGGCCTTGAACTTGGACCTTCCCTTTACCCCGGCCGCTATTTTGAATCCGCCACCATGAATTCCACCATCTTGAATTCCGCCATATTGAATCCCACAATTTAAAAATCGAGCATCCCACTCTGAACATTACACTTTTCGTTATGGTGACATCACGACCTTGGCTTATGTCCGCCATATTTAATTGTGATGTCATATCCGCCATTTTGAGATGTGATGTCAGGTCCGCCATCTTGGTTCTGACATCAAAGCTACCTTTTTAGATTCTGATGGCATGTCCGCCATCTTGTTTTCGTCTGTTAGAGGCCGCCATAATGTTTTTTTCTGTTATTCTGGTGGCTGCCATCTCAAATACCGCCATCTTTGCTTCTGCTGTATGTTCCTAGAGAGCACCATAATTTTAGAAAATATATACCTAATTATTTAGCTAGAAATTCGGAAAAAATTCTAAAAATCATTTTAAAAATTTGCTCATTAAATAAATTATTGATTCGATTGATTTATGTCCTTGTTTCACTCCTGGCTCGATGCAAAAAATGTAATTATAGGTAAAAAAAATTATATTTAATACAATATGACAAAAAAATCCTAGATACTGCTTTCATTTCTCATCTACAAGCCGTCAGTAAGCTACCGATGCCATCTTGGCCACCATTTAGAAAATTATTAATTGTTAAAATAAAAATTGGGGAAAAAGAAAAAGAAAATCTTTTATTAAAATAATTTTTTTTCCGATCCATATCTGGCTTTGTTTCGATCCTTACTCAATGTAAAAAAATATATTATATAATAAAAATTACTAAAAATGTGACCGATTCGAGAAATAAAACAAAAGAATTCCAAATAAAAATTAATTATGTAATTTCTACAAAAAAAATAAAACAAGCAAATTACTAGCGTTTCTCGTTTTCTGCAATCTTCTTAGAAGACGAAGCAAGTAAATACTTTACATTCCTTGACATGTGTTTTCAGGGCAGATCTACATGACAGACAATCAGCGACCAGGCTCGACCAATTGTTGGCTAGACACATCGTACTGGTGGCAAGGTACGTCCAGTCGGTCGCTCCCGTCTATTCAGTGGCCAAGAACGCAGTTCAAGACAAATTCACATATTTCAGGCTACTGGGAAGGAATTCCTCTTTAGCAAAAATATAGGGATCTAGTGCGCAAATTTCCGTTTCTCGAAAAACCACGGACTGCCTTCTCAATTTGTAGCTTACTTTAATAAATCCAAAGTTGAAGAGTCCTGAAAGTTCATCTGGACTGAGTTTTTCATAGAGATGATTTACCATCCATCTTCTGCATGCTTCGTGACAAGTCTTCTTTAGGGGTGCATAGAAAGCAAAATCCAAAGACTGCATTCGACGCAATGTATGTGGAGGCAAAGATTGAATGACTATTCCATTGTGATGACAAAATTCATATGACTCAAGAGAAATATAGCTGGCATGATTATCCAGAACTAGCAAAACAGGATTGTTAAAAACCCACTGGAATGTTGTAGCCATGCTAAAAAAAAAATAGTTGTTTATTGATCCAGCTTGACTTATAGAACTGATATGAAGAACCTGGGGGCCATATCTCTTCATTATCTTGCTCAGCATTTGACGTGGGTAGATAAACATTGGTGGTGCCAAAGAACCGCTGGCACTCATTGCACACGCAACTGTCACATTTATGTAGTTCCCCTTTCCCAGCCGACTGCTGTTCCAACTCACCTCTCCCCCTTCTTGGGGAGTATCTTTCCTGAATTTCGGACAGTATTTATGCCAGATTCATCTACGTTGAAGATCCTATAGTTTGAACAATTGTGCTACAACATCTGGCCATCCAAATTATCATTAAATAATTTTACTTCAACTTTATTGAACGCTGTAATCCATTTGATGCTGGTTGCCTGTAGTTGTCGGAGTAATATGCTAGGATGTCGCCTCATATAAACTTCCAAACCAACTTAATAGCAATGCAGAAATTGCGTAGTCTCTGCAGTTTCTCAGCACAATAAATAGCTAGCTAGCTATCATTGTTATCCCATCATCATTGCAATTTCATTTTTGTGGGCAGTGCTAAATATAAGTGGTCTTCCTAAATTAAGTTTTGAAACATTACCCTATTTCAGTAGGCATAGAGTGGTACATATGGAATTCCATAGCATTTAGCTGCTTGCCGAAATGATTTCTATTTTTCTTCTACTGCTTTGACAGCTGCATACAGTATTTCAGCATTCTGTGACGCTATTTGTGTTTATGTTCTATGCCAATTCATCGGCAAAGTATACTAAATAATTGTAATAAATTGTATATTATTAACATTTATTAATCAAATACTTTTTGGGATGATTTCGATCTTTTATCATTGATCGGAACTAGCCCATACTACAATTTATGAACAAACTCGCATCTTTATAGCTGACGGAAAGTTAAACCAATTTCCAACTTAATTATTATATGTATACATCCCGTTTAATTATGCACAAATAATTGTAGACATTACTTATACACACTTTATTATTTACCTTACATATAATATGATCCAGATTTCTTAGAATAATTATCGACGAAATAAACAAAACATTCTGGTTGTCATCTCTACGCAGCCATTATCGCGTTACCTTTCCGAAAGTGCTTCATTTACGCTCCGCTAGAGATCAGCGTATCACGGGGCGACTTAACTGAATCGATATTTCACAGATCGACAGCGGTCGGAATCATTCCGATCATCGGAAATCCCCAGAAATAACCAGGAGCACGCAGATGACACCAACAGAAAGTCTTTAAATTCCCAGTTCATTGAATTTTAAATTCAGACGATTAAAATAGATGATATGCATTGTGTAATAACACGCTCAGCATATATCTGATACAAATATGCATATGCCTAAAAAAAATTTACAGCTTTGCTGGGCATGTTATTATAATTGAATATGCTTGCGTGTTCATTGTGCGTCCACTAAAATTTTTTTCATACGTAAATTTATAGCCGAAACCCTCTCTCTGCGAAACCCTCTTCCTCCTTGCATGAATACCGTCTGCGAGGGGCTCGTGCCCATGAAACCGCTGGGTCCCGCAGCTTTACGGCCCAACGGGGGGGGCAGATGTCTCGGAACGACTCCATCTTCTCGGCGCAGCAGGGACCGCCTCTCCGGAATGGTGATCCAGGCAGTTAGATTCCACGGCACGGAAACAATAGAGACTCTGCAGCGCAGTCAGTGCCATTTCCTTCGCCAACCCGGGCGGTAGGGCGGGGAGGAGAAGAGGGCTTCGTCACTTGTTCCCGCACCGCGGGTGGACCGATCGTCTTTCATTTGTTTCTGTCGACGAGAGCTCTCCGCGCGGAGGAGGCCAGCTGGGACAGCGCGCCACGGGAAGTCTACAACTCACGTAGTTTCGGTTCCCTGCAAGAATTTCCGTGAGATTTCCGAAGTTTTGCGTTTTTGTACTAACGCCATTTCAGCCGCTAAATCAGAAGTTTCCAATCAAAACAAGCATGCTGTGACTGACCTAAACTAACCTAACCCTTAGATTTTTTTTTAATTTCAATTTTTGAGAGAAATCCGAAGTTGCACGAACGTGGTAGGGAATCGAAACTACGTGAGTTGTAGGCTTCCCGCGCGCCACGGCCCCGGGTCTCTAGGACAGTGGGGGGCGGTGGACTGGGTGGTAGAATCTGACGAGGGAGGGAAAGAAAGCCCATAAACCGGGAGGAGAGACCGCTCCGTGAAAACCTGTCCGCGCTGACCATTCAGCATCATCCCTGCCGCACCCCGCGGGCGTTTTCGCAATCTCCCGTCGCGTCGCCCTGGAATCAAGTGGCGCAAACCTTGCTCCTTTTGAAAATTAAAACTACAATCCCACAGATAGATTAAAAGCGAGATTCGCGTTCGTTTTTCTGACCGACCCCCCCCCCCCCCTCCCCCCAGCTAAATTTCACACTTTTAAATAATTTTCACCTTAAAATTTACGAACAACTTTGGTTAAAATGTTAGCCAGGGATCTTCCTGCGTTTACCGCTATCTTCGTAAATTTTTTAGGTACCAAGTTCAACATACTTTAAAAAAAAAAACACGTGAACATGCAAGAATAATCTTGGCATATTGCAGAAAGTAATGAAAACCTTAAGTATTATGATTTCGCAACCGCTAATATTACACGTCATTAAGAACGTTAATTTCGATAGTATAAAAGCACTTGTAAAGCAGGCAGGAAACCTATGCCAAACACTGAAACGATAAAGCGTCATCAATTAAAGAAAAAAAAGTTGTCACTCCTTTACTTCTTACTTTACTTCCTGTGTCGGAATTTTTTATAACACGGATAAAATTTTCTGAGTTAACCTCCTGAGAAACCTCTCACTGTGTTCTGCATGTAAAATCAAAAGTGAAACATTGCAAAAATAAAAACAACAGAGTTTTGATGATATTGTTAAAAATTAACCAAATTTTATTTTTTTAAACAGCAAACAAAGATTTATTTTTTTACTGTATCACAAATTTTTGTAATGGTTATTGTGCGAATTTATATGAGTATATTTTTCATTAAGGATATTTTTAATGGTACTGTCGGTGGTATTCATCATATACATCATATATCAGACGGACACTGAGTGCATTGTAAACGCCTGTCAAAAATTGTTCCGTTATTTAGTTCATTTATTACTCTTAACAAACAGCAAAAAAATCTATATGACGAATAACTGCTTATATTAACAATTAAACTGTACTTGGATGTTTCAAATTATCTTCAATTACGAGCAAGGTGTATTAAATCACAGTTGTGTTTCAGCTCACACGTTAAATTTATTGCAATATTACAGTCATATTAATGGCCAATGGAAGACTAAATGATTTTTTTAAATTGCCTTTTATAAATGTAAATCAATTTTACAGGCCTATAACATCAGTAGCAGTTGTACCAGTAAATATAAATTTTTATTCAATGTTTGCACGAAGTTAAATTCTCTATTACACTTTGTCATCATTATTTATGAAACAGCTGATTGTGCATCATTTATTTATGAAAACGTTTTTATTACGAGGGTAATTTATCGTTCAATATCTTGCACATTTCTGAAATACAAATAATTAGTTTCCCACGTACGATGAATGCACTTTGATAGAGTTACGGAATTGATTGATAGTATGATTTTAAAGTATAAATAAAGTATAAATATAAGAGTAGTATTTATTGGCCGAACCGTGTGTAGGCTTCAGGCTGTGGATTGTGTGGATAGTGAATCTGGTACGCCATCTTGGATTGTGACGTAATGGCAGCCCTAATTGGATGACCTTGACCTTTAACTTTTACCATGACCTTGATCTTCAAAATTCCCAGACTTTGCCAAAAATTACTCAAAATTTGCCAAATATATCAAAAATTCGTCAAAATTCACACAAATTTCCTGTTTTTGGAGGAAATAAATTCCGCTAAAAAATCTTCAAAATAAAAATGTTCCTATTTCGAGGGAAAAGTTCCTGTTTTAAGGAAAAAATTCCAGTTTTTATTCCAGAAAATTTAAAAAAGACAGCATAATATTGCAGTATTTCAATCATCCATTATCCTCGTTTTTTTCCAAACAATAAAAAATTATATAATTTTCTTTCGCCATTTTAAACCGGATTTTTTCAACAGACCTTATTTAAAGAGAATTATGTTGATTTTGAATACAAACTTAATTTGTAAAATTCACTGTGCTTGAACACATTTCAAGGATTCCACAAAGAAATTTACTACAAAAACCAGTCCAACCAACATTTGAAAAACAAAATTGCGTCTATCATTTCGGTAACGTCGCACCCACGATGCGATGAAAACAGTAAATCTCTTGCAAATCAGAACATTGTTCCGTTTACGTCACAGGTATGTCAAACGTGGTTGGTTCAGATCATTATTTTTGATGTGTAATATCTTAGTTCTTGGTAAGCGGCATTTGGAAGGAGTGATTTGGTGAATGGAACGAAAGTAGCATGGTACGGAAACGTATTACCGCGGTGCTGCCATCTATGACATATGGCGCTAACCTAAATTCACAAAGCCAAAAGAAAACTCTTTAGTATTAACTATTTAATGAATTTAAATAATATAGGTGGTATTATAAAAAAAATAATTTATATAAAATTATTTGCAAACCTGGGGTTTAGTATTTTTCCAAGTCTTTTTCGCTTTTATCGGATCCGTTTCATTATATAGTGTGAGATTTCTGTCTGCAAATCGATTTATTCCGATCGCGAATTCTAGCGGTCGGACGCGGAAACTAGACATGATTCGCGTCCAGAAATGTAGATGAAAACACAATTTGCGTATATTCATCACGCTCGGCGTTATTTTTAAGAATTCAGCGTTGAATTTTGTGTCCAAGTTTCATATCATAAGTGTACTTGCAACATGAGAACACGTGAAATTTTTCTTGTTATCGAGGTTAGGTGTTACACATCTCTGGAGAGTGCTGAAAGACTCTCTCACGTGTTTTTTTGACGTGACGTCTAATAAATGGATGAACGCCGGCTGCACGCGAGAAAAAATGTCCCGTTACGCTCATTGTACGCTTGCGCCGCATCTATCTCTCTTCCACTCTATTGGAACAACCATCGATTTGACTTTTTCGAGGCACATTAAACTTGAAACACTCGCATTCGTTTCCTACTTTTCCTATCATCGTCCTATCTTTAACAGAATAACGCAGATTGGAAGAAGTTAAATAGCAAACATGTATAAAAGTTAGTGTTAAAATAATCTGTTCGTTAAAGTAATAAACATATTTGAATTATTAATGAGTGCAAATAAAAGTAAATTCATCAATTAAATTGTAGATTTCATTTCACTCGTTCTTTGTATCCATACAAAATAGTGATAATTCAATAAAAATGATTCAATTTTATTCATAAAAGTATGCAATAATTTCATCAATGTTTTGTTATGACGTTGTCACGTTAAACTATCGTCCGTAAACCGACTTTACAGACAACCAATTTTTTTTTCTTTCACGTCACGCTGGTCGCTACTGGTGTGGTTCCAGAAGGACGGAGAAATAAAGCGCGCCCATACGTGGCCACGAGCTTGGGATCTTGCGGGAGCTCGTCGCTGCGTCCTGACGAACTTCCAGCTTGACTCGTAACTTACGATCACCGCCGGGTCAGAGTGAACCAGGCTGGAAGCTCGTTGCTGCATCCTACCGAACTTCCAGCTTGACTCGTAACTTACGAGCACCGCCGGGTCAGAGTGAACCAGGCTGGAAGCTCGTTGCTGCGTCCTGCCGAACTTCCAGCTTGACTCGTAACTTACGAGCACCGCCGGATCAGAGTGAACCAGGCTGGAAGCACGCTCTGGCAGTGGAGGCCACTTCCATCCCAGTTCACGCAAAAGGAACTCCTGATAAATGGTTCTGCAACCAAACTTACGGTTTTTTTTGTCTTCAGTCTCAAAATCAAATTAATTATAATACCAATTTTTTTAAAGACACATTTTTTCAACCGATCGTTCGTGAATACAAATGAATCATTTCCGTGACTTCATCACCGCTGGAAATGAGTTATTGACCTCACTGGAACTACAGTTTACTAGTTCTATCCCGCAAATATTCATTAAAGTTCGGTTTGTTCAGACTGTCCACATTTTCTTTGCTTTGGCATTCCGGTATGTGTGGTGCTCTTACCTAAATATTTACCCCCTCGCATTCATCTGCGCGTCTGTCAACATGGCAAAACAGTGATAACGGAAATGAAAAAAGAAGGCGGGACGGGCGGGAAATATCCGGTGTTGTCCCTCGGAGGAATGGAAATAGAAAATTATTCGCCCGAAGAAACTAAATGAAAAGTTGTGGCCGTTAGCTATTACAAAAACTAAAAATAAAATAAATAAAAAGGCGATTCGGCAACGTAGCTGTTCTGCGAATAGAAAACAGTGGAGTAAACATACAGTTGGAAGAAAAAAAGATTTATGAAACCAAAACAGTTGGAAGAAAAAAAGATTTATGAAACCAAAAAAGAAGGTGAATGATGGTGCCGACCTAACGAACTGTCACAAACGTAGCCCCTCAGCTTTTAAATCATGGGAATGGCTGTCAAAACCCCGTGGTTGTATCCGCAGCTTCTGGGGCCCCCTGAGGGGGACAGCGTTCTTCCGCGACGCCCTGCGAAAACCCATATTCTCCTCGCCGACATGAATAATTCACGCGGCGCTCGCCAGGCGCGCTGATGGGTGGCGCCGTGGCGTGGACCGTCCATATATATATATATTCAGCGCGCGCGCGCGCGCGCGGGAACTTTGGACTGTCGGCCGCAGGTAGCCGCCTGGAGAGTTGTTGTTCTCTCGCGGGGAGAACATAGGTCCGCCGTGCGAAACACCTCATCTCGTGTGGCGTGCGTGTGTGTGTGCGCGCGCGCTTCGTGAACTAAATGCCAATCACCCCTACGACGCTCACTGTCTATATTTTCGGAGAAGAAAATAAAAAAACTAAAACATGCATGGAGACTGCCGACAGAAGTGAAAACTTAGATCTTGGGAATTAATTAGTTGTTAATTTTTTGATGAATTTTGGAATTTTTCCTGAATTTTTAGCTTCATAAATACAGATTTTCAAGATGGTGGTCAAGATGGCCGACAAAATGGCCGGCACCATGGCAATAAATAATTACTGCACTCTAGTGGGTGAAAATTAAACTAATATGGCTGCAGTGCCCTCTAGCAGACAAAACAATACATCCGATACATGATGGTGGCTTCCAACAGACTAAAACAAAATGGCGGAAATGATGTCATACTAGCTGCCATAATATATAGCCTACATTGGTATTAGTGGTGGGAGTTCAGTCCGTGGAAGAAGGATCCGTCGCCATTTTTTGTTTGTTTGCTTTTGCTTAGTTCGAACCGAGGACTCCTCCATTTAAGTGCCTTTTTATAACAAATTTATTAATTATATTTATTTTATAAATTTTAAAGTATTTCCTATTTTTTTTCGATATAATAATTACGATTTTCAAGACGTTGGATGATACGTTATAATTTATAAATGGCGGAACATTATTTATCAAAATTTAATTTTTTTTTTTTTAATTTTTCGCAAAATTTTCTGATAATAATTACGGATGTTCAATATGGCGGCCGTTACAAAAAGCGCAACATGGCGCCATTACTTTCAAAATAGCGCCAAGGCATCTTAATTGTCAAAATCATGACCTAAGCACTTAGGGCGGCATGTAGATGAGGACTGTAAGCCATTTTGAGGGCATTTCAAGCCTCTGGCATTTTTTGAGGACTAAAACGGGAAATCTTCCCTCAAATCGTGAATTTTCCCCTCAAAATAGGGAAATATTTATTTTTTAAGTTTTTTTTTTTATATTACGCCGGATTATTTTTCTCTAAAACCAAATTTTGGTACTTTTCAATTGTTCTTTTTTTTTTAGATTTTTTGGCAGAAGTTTTTCTTAAAAATTGAAAATTTTGATGAAATTTGGCGAGTTTTTGCATAATTTTGACCTTTTTTTTGTTGCTTTTTTGGCGAATTTTGAAGTTCAAGTTCAAAGGTCAAGGTCATCCAAGAAGGCCGCCGTGATGTTACAATTCAAGATGTCATATCTCATCATCCATACTCACTCCTACTCCTGGGCCAGTACCTACTAAGCTATACTACTTACATCTACCCTCGGATACGAGCGAATACACGTGTTCTCGTGTTGCAAATAAACTTACATTACGAAACTGAAACTTAAATAATTTAAAATAATGCCAAGAGTGATAAATACACGATAATTATGTTTTCAACTTCGATTGTGGACGCGAATTACATGTTGTTTTCGCACTCACCGCTATAATTCGCTGCCAGAGCAGTTACGTCGACAATATAATCATTCACTTCGCAGACCAAGATTTTAGACGGTTCCGATAAAAGCGCAAAAGACTTGAAAAAAATACTAAATCCTGGCTTAAGACCTGATATTTGCCAAGTTATTTTTATTAAAATACTGCAATTACTGTTAAAATTAATCAAACAATTAAAACTATAAATTTTCCCTTTAGCTTTGTGAACCCTTGATTCACATCATCCCCCACAGATGGCAGCACCGTGGTTTCACATTTCCGTTCCATGTGACTTCCGTTCCGTTCACGATATTACTACTACCAAATGCCGTATACCGAGAGCTAAAATGTTTCATATAAAAAATAAAAATAAATTTTAAAAAACTTTAAAATTGTTAAAATAAATATGGTTTTACAACATTCACTTTCTAAGTCACACAAAATTGTGTTCAACAATATAAACGTTTCACTTTTTACATTACAATTAAACCCTTGCTACTAATTTTCCAAAGACGTTACTTGGAAAAATTACAAAAATAAAAACAGTGTAATTAGCTTCTGAATGAATCCGCGAAACGTTTTTTTCCCTTTTCAGTATAGACTGATTAGCGCGAACGTAATCCTAATTATTGAAAACAACCCAGGTTTAATTTAAATTTCAGAAGTTTAACAATTTACAGTTAGGACTTTCGATGAATTAAATTGAACTTTAAGCTATTTTGTAAGTTCTTTCACCAGTAAAATACATGCATTTAGTTCTATTTAGACGAGTAAAAGATTAATTAAAGTCTCGGGTTGCAAATAGAAAGTAATAAAACGCCCCTTCAGGAATGAAAGAACATAGCAATCTCATCAAGACTAAGCAAACAACAGTTCAAGACAGAGCTGGGAGTTCTTTCAATTACAAATGAGCGCATTTATCTGTGAGAAGCAGCTAAGTACCTAAGTAAGAACATAAAACTTATGACTGGGTGTATTAATTTTAAAATTACTTTATAGGTGAACTCAACAGTAATTATATGAGATTATTTTATTATTTTAAATGGTATTGCTGTTGAAGGTAGTTTTGAAAGGTAATGGACACCAAAAAATATTAAGAATATAAATATTTAATCAAATACTAAACTGAGTTACAATAAACATTAAACAGTAGATTTTATGAAAATATTATGAATAATTATTATTAAAATGTTTTAAAACTTTAAAATTTATTATTTAGAATCATATCACTCTTCCAGGCAATTTCGTCATTTGTACAGCGGTGTTGATCAAAGGGATACATATCGTCTAGCCTACAATTTCTGAAAATGTCCGTTTATTTTGCAGGGAGAAGGGACCGTTTATAACTTCCTGAGCGTGTGACGATCGTGGCCTCATGCAATACTGCATCAAAAAGGTAAAAAGACAGTTAGCAAGATAACACTAAACGTGTCCTATAACTCGACAACAAGCTGAGAACAGTTGACCGGCCAGTAAATTATTGTTCTGAATAAAAAAGAATTACCAAAACTCTTTCGCAGTTTTCGAGGGACAGTATTTTTTTTTTCAAAAGTTTTTTAATCTCCACCTCGCACCAAACTATCAGATATTTCGACTAAAGAATTTTTCTGCGCAATCATTAATAACAATTATTGATACCAATTCAAAATAATATCAATCATGCCTTACTTTTAGAGAGAAAAAAATTAGAAGACTTATAAGGCAATAAAAATTTTTAATCGAATAAATACTGTTAAGCAAATAACTCTGCTGTTTTAGCAAGTTATTTGAAAATATGGCTAATTAAACCAAATTATTTGCTAATTTAGAAACGTAATTTTTTTACAGCGGGAATGTCAAATTTACCAGATTCAAAATTGTTGCCGCTTAAGCCGTGCACAGGAAAAATTTTTTGACCCCAATTGTTATAAATAGCACGGCTATTTTTAGTCACGGGATCTAATAATTTGGTGCAGATACTGACTTGAAAATTTTCAAAAATAACTCGAAAATACCAACTATTTTTTTTATTAATTTGCTTATCGACTTTCTTAGGCTTTGGCGTTCAGTTATGGGACAACCTGCGTGTTTAAAGTTTTTGTTCCTCATCTCACAAATGTATTTGCTTGTGCCGAAGTCTTATCAGCACTGCTCCTGTCGCATTTCGCGTGCGACGAGAGAGGCACGTTGATTACCCGCGACCGAAAACGCGCGGAAGTGTGCACGTGCTGGAAACAACTCAAACAAGCCTTGTCGAGTTGCCCCCGAGATCCGCTGTCGCACCGAGTGTTGCCTCGGCAGTTTCCCTAATGGCGCTCAAAGAGCCGCTACCGCTCCTTGCGCTGCGCCGAAATTACAGCCCGTGTTTCAAGCCGCCGTAGGTTTTCAAGCGTACACCTGAAGACAGGTTATGTTTACAAACACACTGTTTGCCGCGTGACGGCTGTAAACGGCCTGCTACACTTACTTTGAGAAGGGTAAGCGCATATTTATGTGTTTTTACTTTATAAAATTGTCGACACAACTTTAAAATATTCTTCTTGTTTAAACAATTGAATTCTTTAGAAATTTGCCACCAAATTTTTTTTTCTTTGTAAATTCGCGAAAGAACAATGTCATTTGTATAATATTTACTAAATACTTTATACAAACTGTTACTAAATAAATAGCTTGTGAAACGTAAAAACAATAAATTTTTCTCTGCAGATAAATTCAAGTACCATTAAAAAATATTAATTAAATTATGTTTCTTACGCCATATCAGCTATCCGTCTGAGTCATTATACTGATCAGCTATTCATATGAGTCATTATACCTATCAGTTATCCATCTGATTCATTATATCTATTAACTATCCGTCTGAGACATTATACCTATCAATATGTGTACATATACAGTACCGAAGAATAATAATATTTATTCATCAGAAATCTGTAAATGAAGTAGACAAACGAAATTGCTGCGCCACTAAATGTGACGAGAAACTACCACAACCGAGTCCCATGCTGCAACAAAACTATCGTGAACTTGTGATTTGAATCAGAAAGCTTAAAAAGTTACGATCTAGTATTTTTTTAAAGTTTGAATGTTAAGTCTCATAAAATTTTTTATACCTAAATTATTTTATTTTAAATTATTTCTTAAAACATTAACGATGATAATTAATTAAAATCCTAAATTAAAGAAAAATTTTACCAGTCCAATTTAGTACTTTTATGGTTTAAATAAAATACAATAATTAATACAACATATAACTAAAATTATTATTTTGCCTTTGTTGCAACCAAAAATAAATCATATGTAGGTTTACGATTACCGAAAATAGAATACTGCTGTTGTAGATCCAGAGTAAGATTGTGTTACGGTATAAATTAAAAACATTAATATTATAAACAATTTATTTGGCTGTTTTATATAGGCTAAACGTTTTCTGAAATCACGTGTGAAATAAACTAATCGATTAAATAACGTATTTTTTGACGAAGATGAAAATAATCATCATTTTTCACTTGCGTATCAAAGTATTCATTCAAATGTTTGCAATCAATATGCCGATAAATTTATAGTCTCACTGCTTGCCATAGAAACTGAAAATCCATTCTTTACTCTTACATTTTTATGTGCACTCAATTAGAATGGTTTATTTTAAGTTGTGTTTCCTATTTAAAAAGACAAACCATGTGTTTTAATTTTTATCATAAATACTAATATATTTGAACCTTTTGGAGTTTTGTTACTGCTATAAAGTTTGAGAAAAAAAGTTTGAAAACATTCCTCGCATTAAATGAGAAGAAGAATGAGTAGAATGGCAACAAACAAAAACACATTTCAAGCAATAATGTAGTATGCACGTATATACGTGTTAAATTTTCATACACGAAGATACACATTTACTGGGCAAGCAGTGATAACAATTCATTCCCATTAGTGTAAGTGCTTCAGTGAGCATACTAATTTGGGAAGTATTTGTGTTGTGACGTAGGTATGATATTTTGTGGTACGATTACAGCTATGGCCACAAAACTGTTTAAAATCAATAGTTTCCGGACGGGCACCGCAACCACAAGTTCTGCGAGATAAAAGCAGAAAAATCATTCTGGAGTTGTAGAACGCCCAGAAGCTATATGTAACAATTGAAACTTTCAGCACAGGTTTCGTGGTTTTATTGCAGCCCCCGTTAGAGATAGACGTTCTCTCTGCTGTTTAAAGTTCTGGACAACTAGTTAGTGTTCCACCATTAATAATGAGTCGTACAAGGGAGCAACAGAGTTTAGAATTGAGGGAAAAAAAATTATGAATCGTGGTCATTAAGTACTATAAAGAGTTTTAAAAATATATCTAAAAGAATTGGAAGTTTGTTGTTAAAAAATGTTTTTGGAACACTGCAAGTAGACTAGAGCAAATATTAAAAAAAAACAATAATTGTAATTTACAATACAGAAAATCTTTGGTTTGAACAACAAACATTTTGGCAACCACTTATTTGACAAAAATTGAATAACTGCATAAATGTGTTTGTATGAATGTTTTGCTAGTACTACAAAAATAAATAAACATTGCATGAATTGTTATCACTGCTATTGTTTTGAAAACGTGAAACAAACATGCAACCCTCAGTTAGACGCTTTATTAGCTAACTCCTCGCAAGGAAAAAAAATTAGCGGAATAGTGACAGACATTTCACACATATCCCGGCTGAATATTTTGTAAAAAGCTCTAAAATTCTACGGAAAATGTTAACTCATCGTGCTCGTAAATGACATAATATTAAAATGAAATAAATAATCCTTAATTGTCATCAACATAAATGAAGATGATTCCGAGGCGTTACTGCCGCTCATGGGACTTATTACTTACATAATGTTAAGTGTATCATATTTCTAAAAATGTTTGGAGTAATTCTAAACACTAAAAAAAATTATGAATTAAATAACCACTCATTCAAAGGTAAACAAAGTAAAGCAATATTATACAGTATTGTTTACAGGTGAGCATCACAATTACACGTGACAAGCTTGCTAAAAACTTGTCTCCGTCTACTTCCAGTCTCTGAGCCGCGCGCCCATGTATCGCCCGTTTTGCTTTACGTGGTTGCACATGGCTGTCTCTGATTTCTTTAGAGGTGTGCATGATACGAGAAAGTAGTATCTCACATGTGTGCATAAGTCTAAGGTAAAAAAAAATGTATTTAATACATAATCATGAGCAATACGTTGCTGGCTGTAAGATAATTATAATTTGCCGAACCATTCCTGATCACGTAAATTTGTTATGTACACATTTCTTCCCGGCGTTATAAATAGCTCATTGCAACAAAAAATAATGATATCATGCCCAAAGAAGTAAACAGATGTTTCCACATTTACAGGGCGATATTTTCTAATGTATCCAGAGACTTCGAGTTTCCCGGAACGTTTTCGCTCTTTCCTGCTCTCGTTCAAGCACTTTCTCTGCGGGATATCGAGCACGAACCTATCTACCCAAGCGTCACTCCCCGTCAATCCAATCTGGCCGAGATGATAGTCCGTGCCGAAATGAATTCCACCCGTACACAACCCTCTTTTTAATCTGGATCGTACGTGTTTAAAAACTGCGCCCAGGGATTTCAGAGGGGAGTGGGGGGAAAATATTCATTGCATACAAACTTTTGTACAAAAAGGCTTATCAGCACTGTTACAATTATATTATGTTTTGTTTGAACGTTTTGTCATCAGGCGTATTTCATCACCAAATATTAACTCACGGCTATAGAATGCGAGCTATAGAAGGTCACACAAGTGTTTATAACTGTATCTCATTACAAAATTTCTAGTTAAACATAATATACAAGTCAGCTGTTGTAATAACTTTCTAGAAATAATATTTTAAAAATTGTAATGGCAAAATAGCAATAGGTTACATGATAATTATTTTCCAGACTAGTGATTATATTTTTGTTAGACTGGTAAAATGAGGTACGATTCGTGTGTATACTTCAAAAGATTCTGATAGTTCCTAAATTAATATGTATGAAATTATATAATTTTAATACCTAATATAAATAAATGAAATATAAATAAACACACTAGAAAAATTTAAAACCTTTTTTTAGCTAGACATTTAAATAATTCACAATTTTTGTAACTAGATATTTGTTACCAAGGAAAATCAATGTCAAGTAGTAGTTTTACAGTACTCACTGCATGATGACATACATACGATATTTCCTAGCGAGTTCCTCCCAAGCTATAAAACAAATTTCTAATAATCGCATTTCTAAAGCTACACTTTTATATATATATATATATATATATATATATATATATATATAAATGAAACCCGTTTTCCTTGGTCACGGCATCACGCGTGAACGGCTGGACCGATTTCACTAATTTTTTTTTGTTGTGTTTGCTATGGTCAGGAGAAGGTTCTTATGAAAGAAAAAATTAAGAAAATTTAATAATAATGAATTCCTATTTCCCTTGGTCACGCCATCACGCGTAAATGACTGAACCGATTTCACTAATTCTTTTTTTGTTGTGTTTGTTATTGTCACGAGAAGGTTCTTATGTAAGAAAAAATTTCACGGAAAATTAGAAAATTTAAGAATACTGAACCACCATATATAAAATTATTTCCAAACTAACCCAACACTTTGTACAATATAAATATTTTTAAAGTAACCTTATGACGTTTGACATAGAATTGACAGAATGTTTGCTGCAAATATCTTCAAAGAGGATGTAAAGAAACTGTATCGTTTAGGAAATATTTATCAACATTAACGTTTTACTACATATTGTACCGGTACATTTGGTACAGAGCTGCTGGCGCAGACTATTCTGGCTGTGTACATTCTGCCTAGGCCATTGTCATGCCATAATTCGTTATTACTGTGTTGCAGTTTAAAAATAGAAAAACAAATCAATACATTATGTAAACATTTTCTATGTTTGTTTTTGTGTGATATACTTGCTTATAAAGAAGAATACAACCGTTTTCTTTAATTTACAGTTGAATTTTCATTTTTGAACTTTTTTAATGTAACTTTATGTCGTTTGACATATAATTGTTTTAAAGAGCGGCTTGCATTTTCAATGTCAATAAATAAATCGCAAGGGCAGTCGCTAAGTGTATGTGGCATCAACCTAGAAAATCCATGTTTTTCACATGGCCAATTATATGTCGCCTGTTCCCGTGTCGGAAAACCATCAACATTATTTATTTACGCACCAGAACATAAAACTAAAAATATAGTTTATCAAAAAGCATTAGAGTAGAGAGAAGCAGTGAGGGGTACAGAGACTATTAGTTGATTTATAGAGCGCGCGTGGTATTGAGCTCATTGTTTACTTAAAAATGCCAAGTTGTTCAATAGCAATTTTTAAAAACATTAGTGGAATAATTAAATCCTATGGAATAAACACTATTTTGACAATATATATTTTGTTTTTTATTTAATTAAATTAGTAAGGTCATTTTCAGTTATAGTGATACCAGGGAATTATGGATTCATTTTTATATGGAGGATATTATAGATTCCAGTTCAAATTGAATAGGTACTCATACCTAAGATAGGTCAGCTATACAAAATAAAGTAGTGCATCATTGCTACGCTAAGGCGGTACGAAGTTCGCCGGGTCAGCTAGTATATATATATATATATATATATATATATATATATATATCAAATGGAACAGAAATAGTTAACAAAATTACAGATATTTGTAAATTTGTACATTAAAATGAAAACAACTGCATCATTGCAAAAAAAAGTATTAACAGCAATACTGGGTTCGGATTATTACCCAGTAATTTATGTTTTGTGGGGTTCCACTATCTCCAATAGAAATATATATTGTTAAACCATTCCCGGAATAGATTTCCAGTATTAACGGCGCACATTAATAAGAATAATAAAATAAATATAAGCCATTTTTTAATATTCCATATTCTTTTCCAAGGTTTTAAAAATTTTGCTTGCTTGAAAGTTTAAATAAAGTATAAAATTATGCACCAATTTTCGTAAAAACATTCTCAGTACTATCCCGAAAAAAAAAATTAGTTCATATGGGCAAAAATAACCACAGCTATGTGTTGCAGAAGGTTACAATATATTTATTGTAGTATTACAAACTTTTTCTTGGCAACTGGTTTCCAAAGAAAAACAAAGTACAGAATTTTCTTTTACTTCTGTGTACAGGCTGTTTTGCCAAACAACAGCTTACCAGAGAGACCTTGACATAAAAAAAAAAAATAGACACCGACCTCATATAAATATACAAATACCTCAAAGACCAAAACCACGAGAAGAAAAAAAAACTGATCTGAAATCCGATTGCAGCATTGTATTTTTTTTCTTCTTCTTCTTTTTTTTTTTTTTTTGCTGATGAAAATGAAGAGGCGAGAAGTGTTTCGCTTCTTTCGAAAACTGCCACGAAAACGGTGTTTCCTTGCAAAAATTACGGCACCTTTTGTTTGTTTTTTTTCGGGCTTGTGTATAGGCAATATATATTTGAGTGCTACAGGCCGAGGTGCGAGATTTCCCTCTCAGGAGATAAATTATCCGGTTCTCCTTCGCCATTCCTCCGGCCCCGGAGACGGCTGCGGCAGTAGAAAGCGACGCCGCTTCTTCCGCGACGCCCGCCCCAGGCCCTGGAGGGCCCCTGAGCTCTGCGCAGGCGCCGCTTGTGAAGGGGAGAGGAGGGTTGTAAACAAGCGAATGGCGGCGAAGATGACCCACTAACCTTGGCGTCATCCGACTCGGGGATTTCCCCTTTTCACCTCCCTGGAGCTAGCGAGGGAAACGCGTGCAGCAAATCCCCCTCCACCCTCAAATCGCGCCCCAACCCACGCAAGATTTCGATTACACGGGATTCGGTCTCGCGATCCCGCGAACGGTGAGAGATACTTAGAAATCGTCCATTAATCACGTGTGGCTCGAAAAGGATGGGGGGGGGGGGTTTTCGAGAAAAATCACGAAATATCACAAGGGGTGAGGGGGGGGGGGTGTAGAGAGATATCACATGTATTTATTTTTTCGCCCGATTTCTACTGAACCGAAATGCGACGCGTGACCTTGACTCACCGTAGCCAGGCAACAATATCCCCGCCCGCCGCAACATGAACCACCCGGCTCGGCTTGCCAGTCGCCAGTAAGACTGTGATTTTGGCACCGAATACATGCGTAAATCACATATATGCCTTTCCTTTATTATTTTTATGCCAGTGAGAATAAACCTGTAACCTTAATGTGTGTCTGGACATTTTTATCACTGTGCTTAATTTTCCAGAATTAAATTATATTATACTTATATTTAAAGATAATATTCTGGAATTTTTAAAAATATTTCGTACCAAAAAAATACACGTGATTTATTGGGGGGGGGGGGGGGGTGGTTTGTCTGAAACCTCACCAAAAATCACTAGGGGGGAGGGGGGGTTAAAAATTTGCTAAAAATACATCACGTGATTAATGGACGACCCCTTACCTGCAACGACGCCACGCGGAGGTAAACGGGAAGCCTTCATTTCACAGACGAGAGAGATCCAAACGTCCGATCGTGCATCTTCGGGTTTTTTTTTTTTTTTGTTCATTGTAACTCATGATAACTAACGGTCAATCAGGTTAGGTTATCTACATTATAAATACTTTAAAAACATTGTGGACGGTTGATTTGGTTAGGATAACTACATTAAAGATAATGTGAAATCATGTAAACAAAAAAGCGAGCATGAACTTCGGGGAACTTCGGGTGTGGCTTTCTCGTCTGTGAAATGAAAGCTTCCCGAGGTAAACAAGCATTTTGCAGGCCAGTCAAAGGGTCTAGAGTGAATTTTACTTTGGTTAAACGTCTCGTTGACGTGACGTGAGGTGCCGATGCAGCATCGACAATTGGACGTGTGGGAATAACATTAGCATCACCGCCAGTCCGTCACGTGTACCACTTGCTAAAAATAATATATCCCGGGGTTGAGGCTCAGTCGAGAATCGGCTTTGAGGAGTCGAGAGAAGTGGCCACTTTTTAATTTTTTTTTATGTGTAAACATCTTAGCTCTCGGTATGCAACATTTGGTTGGAGTAATTTCGTGAAAATGGAACGGAATTCGACGAACGTAAATACGACACAAAAGTGATGGACCCACGTGTAGCAACATAAACCCGTGTACAGTAAATTTCGTAAACATTAGGGTACAAACCAAACGTATGGTTGTGCGAAATCAAACTTTATGACAGTGAAACATCCTGGAAAATATTTGGTAAACTAAAATAATTATAGTGAAAAGTAATTACAAGTTTTAGAATAACAAAGAAAGCTGGTTCTACAATGATCATGATACACATTCTCCTTCTATGTTCTCGAGAGTCTTAGTAGCGCATCGGCAGAGCGCTCGCTTGGCAACTTTAAGGAGCGTGGTTCAAATTTGATCACTGAAGTTTGTATTTCTTTCTTAATAACAGTGTATTATAATAAAGTAATGATGTTTAATCAGCTCAATAAATTTAAGGTGCCTTGTAGGAAGTATTTACTGACTGATTTCAGTCATTTAATTAAAACAAAATGTAAAAAAAAACAGATACATAGTGTTATGATATGTGTTTTAAAATATTTCAGGTAATTATTTTGTATCGACATAGAATTTATTATAAATCCTTCATTGAGCGGAATCTTAATATTTTAACTGTTTGGTGAATTTTAACAATATGGGTAGTATTTTAATAAAATTCCTTGTCAAAATTCAGGTCCAAAGCTGGGGTTTTATAGGAGCCGTTTCTAATTGTTTAAATTTTCCTGTGCTTTCGTGCTGCTCTGCTCATAACAACTCTGTTGGGAAATATAAACACACCCCTTCATGCATTGTATGTCTTTAAAAATAAATGGTGGTCACAACAACAAAATTACTGTGAATTTTGTGGATTTTGTGATTTATTTGGAACAAAATTTGTGAATTTTTTGGTTTATTAGGGTCATAGCAACACTAATAGGAAATATAAACTCGACCTTACATACACTAACATACTTTAGAAACCTGCACCCGATGACGACATCCATCAGATGAAATCAAGATGTCGGTCTCCACTAAGCAAAATGGCTGCCTCCAGCAGACTATAATGAATGGGTAGGAGTCGGGAGCTTGATGATGATGGCATCGTAACGAAAAGTGCAACGCACAGGAGTGAGGAGCTCGACGACGAAGTCATCAAGTTTTTAAATTAAAATTGTATTGATATTTTTTTATAAATTTTTTCCCGATTTTCTAAGTTAATATTTCATGATTTTCAAGATGGTGGACGTGACGTCATAATTCGGTGGAATTTTCTTGAAATTAATTAAATTAAAGGTGGCCGCCGTAGGTGACGTAATCAAAGATGGCCGCCGGAAGTGACGTAGTCCAAGATGGCCGCCTCGAATCCCTGAATCCAGCGCCATGAGCTACTGCACCAGAACATACTATAATTACCTACTGTTCTAACAATTGTTTTCCTCCATGAGTTAATTTTCAAAATTTAGCATTTTAATTTTTTTTATTTTCCTTCGATTCGCGGCAGTGGCGTACCAAAGAACTGGGGCGTGTACAATGAATGAGCAGTGAGAGTGTATTCTGCCTGTGTACTGCCGCAGCAAGGCGCTCACACGTCCGCTAGCAACAAAAGTACACGCCGGGAAATGCGGCCAAAGTGAATTGAAGCCCACCATGGGTTATATATTCCCCCGATGAAACATTATCTCTAGTGGTAGCTCGAGACAAAAGCCCCGGTACGAGTAATTAATGAGCATCGAGCCGGCACGCAAATAGCCCTAAACTCACGAACAATTCCCCCCCTCCCTCCCACCAAGCGATTGTCTCGGGTCGTCTGACGCACAACCACAGTGACGCTAGCCGTAACTTAATAAAGGAAAATTGATCACCCGGCCGGGGGAGACCTGAGGTTATCGAGATCGCTCAAAATCACTTAACTCCACGCGAGAGCAATCAACCCCATTAAGGTGATTCACGTCGTTTGACGTTTCTTCGGCCAAATGCCGCAAGACCAAAGTAATTGAATTCCATCAACGTATTCCAGCTATTCTTAGACAGATATACTTCTCTTACCCATGAAATGTTCTTTCAGGTATTAAAAATAATAACAAAATTAATTTTCTTCATCGGATTGCCCAATAAGGGTTAATACAAACGGATTATGAAATTGAATGAAGGCGCCTTCTTGGGCCGAATAAATTTATTAAATAAATATTCTGACGTACAGTCAAAACAGCGTTCGTTTCTGAGTTTAGTTCAGGACATAAATTAATGTGAAGTGTAACATCAAATTACACTCAGTCTATGTCTGACAGTCGATGAAAGTCGCTTTTTACTACGATGACATTTTATTTTTTGAAGGATTTAAACTATATGGTCTTAGAATAATTAAATTAATTAAAATTCATTTAATAAGAAAAAAACCAAATATTTTAATCGGTATTTTTATCGTGATGCAAGCATATTTCGTAGAGTAATGTAGAGTAATTATGTGATATTATGTTTGTAGTCAAGGGTATTTTTTTATAGAGTCTAATATGGTCAACTTGAACTCATTCACACATGAGTGAAAGTAGAAAATGCTTAACATTTTATTTTGTTGAAATCAGGTAAGTGGGTAAATACATAACACAAGCCTACAGATACATGTATTTACGCACTCAAGAAAGAACGGTATTTAATGTGCACGTATTTTTCAACCGACAGTAAAAATAACTGTAAAGCACGCATTAGCACTTGGATCACAGACTCGGCCATATAATGTATTTCGCTGATATGAAGTAGATTCATGATGAACAATCACTTTTTTAGGTTTAAAGCACATACTAGGCTTTCGCGGCTGTTGCTTTATATACTGTCTTGGGTTTCAAGGTTAAGCTGCGTCGAAGCGTATATTGTAGGCCTACCGACGTTTCGCATTCCAGCAGGTATCATTTTGCTCTAGAAATTGTATGATTTTAAACAATTTTTTTTTGTACATTCGTGATTGCAGTTTTGCACTGTTTGTCACGGAAAACATTCAAGAATGCCAAATAAGAAAAAGAAAAAAAACATAAACCCACAGAGAGCCAGCCTAAATCAGCTGCGTTGAACGATGGTCCCAATGATGTAACTAAACAGTTATTATGGAATCCGCAACGAAGACAGAGCACAGTTTGAACGTGTTCATCTGTGCTGTCGTTGTGTTTTCCATAATACCTTTTTAGTTTCATCGTTGGGTTTATCTGTTCATCAGCTTATTTAGGCTTGTTGTCTTCATTTTTGTTTTGTATTTTTCATTCTTGAATTACTTCCATGACGAACAGTGCAAAATTGCAATGGTGTATATGTCCAAAAATAATTGTATTAAATTGAAATTTCTGATTGCATAAATCACTTAAAGAACGTTATGAGTAAAGACCTGCGAAATTCGCGGATTCATTAGGTGATAGGCTAGAATTCAAACACATATACCTCTTAGATAATTTTGCTATTGGCTTACTGTTCATCTTGGCGAATCTCAACCAATTATAAACCCTCAAGCAAAGAAGGATCGAATCACAGACAAACCAGCTGAGACGACTTACAAGTCAAAAACCAATGAACTTGCGTTATTTGCCCAGTGTACAGGAGAATGTGCAGTCTATCCTGAAGGCCATCGAAACCGCGAATTTTGCAGGTCTCTAGTTATGAGAAATAATCTTATTGTTGATTCTTCAACACTGAAGATGCCTGCTGCAATTCAGAGCGAAACGTCGGAATACTCTATCACTTCGACGCGCCTCGATCTCGACAGTTGAGACAGTATACTTCGTAGGTTTGTTCGCATGTTCGG
Organism: Bacillus rossius redtenbacheri; assembly: GCF_032445375.1. NCBI lineage: Eukaryota > Metazoa > Arthropoda > Insecta > Phasmatodea > Bacillidae > Bacillus > Bacillus rossius. Next base: position 32,974,709 of record NC_086339.1, on the reverse strand, counting down.
ATTTTTCTGCTGTTTCTGCTTTTCTTGACGTTCTGACTCGCTCTCTTATGTTCGTGACGCGGGGGACTTGTCTGATGTTCGTGCCTAAATCTTGGATCGCTGCTTTCCCCGCTCCGAAGGCCAGCTCTTTCGCTGTATAATGTTTTTTTTTTTTTTTTTGTTTTTTTAGATGTAACTAAATTAATCATGTTAAATCACTGAATTTTTTTTAAATGTTTACGTTGTAACTGTATCGCTAAATAAAATGTTCGTAGAAATACTTGATTTAGTGTCGTCCCAGTACTTGCATTACATAAAGTCTTTTGAAAAAAAAAATCGTTGATTAGTTTTCCAGTATTAACTGGGAAAGATTAATAAGCATAATTGGCGAATATTCGAATATTTATTTCATGGTTTAAATAAGTTTTTCTTCTATAAAATATAAATTAAATTTTAAAAAAATTCCTATTTTGGTGAGCGCTATAAATAAAATTCATAGTTTTTTTTCGTAAACGTTTTTCATCATATGAAAAAATTACTATGGAAATGTGTCGTACAAATCAACAACATATTTCTTGTAGCATTACAAACAATTTCTCGGTTACTTGTTCCCAAAGGAATATTTTTTACGTATAAGTACAGAAAAATGGTTTTGTGTGATCGCTGATATCAAAACAAAAATATCGAGTGTAAGAAAAATAAACAATATTTTAAAATATTTTTGAATTATGCAGTGAAGCAAGTCGATTATATCAACACATGAATAAATAAACGCTTAAAATGTGAACTAAAGATATTATTACGTTTGGTCACTTTCTATAATGATCCTGCTAGGACTTTACTTTGCTCTTAAAAAAATTTATGTGAAACAAACGTTATCCACGAAATGTAGGCGCAAATTTATATTTATTTTATCCGTCGTAACTTGTGATTTGTGTCTTAAAGTGAAATTCAATGCAACATTTGGTTGGTAAACTCAGAGCGCAGTTGCTAGAGAGACGGTAAGGACTATTTCGCGGATTCATTGGGTGGCAAAGTAGGCTTGAAACGCATATATATCAGCGTTACGTTGGTGACTGGATTGCATTGCTTGTGAAATGTCCTGGATGACCCAGAGCCAGTTATAAATAACAAGTGTGTTTACATTTTATTTTTTGTTGTCCAATAATTTTTTTTCCCGACAAATGAGCATTCTAAAAAGATTAGATAATATGTTTGGATGTTGATTTTAGCCTGGAGTAAAATGAATCAAATAAATAATCTTTTGTGCTTCTTCGCTACTCGTGCAAAAAAATAATCCCGCATGCCCTTTAGAACAAAAGGCCTTTCCATGTGATCTGACAAGAGATACCGTCCTCTCTCAGTCTCTTTCTATCTCTATCCTCTCTCGCGCGCGCACACGTTTTCTTTCTCTTTGCGGGCTTTTCGGTGGGTAAGAGGACATTCATTTACTGCGAGGAACGGTAAAAGGGGAGGGGGGTGGAGGGGAAAGAAAGTAGTGTAATGACCCACTACAGGAAGGAGGGTTAGACATTGACCAAATTACCATCTCAGACATCGAGGATAGACAGCTGGGTTTAGGAGGACGTTCTCCTGAGTAGGTAAGTCTACACGACGTGTTATCCGATTATGGCGAGAATAAATAGCATCGAATGTACACGCAACAGGCGTTCGTAGCGCTCAAAAAGCATACTTGTTTTTACTGAAATCGTCATTGTGGATCTAAAAAAATATCTTATATCACATAATAAGCATTACAAGGACAAAAATAGTTGTGAATGCATTAGGGACTTTCTTTTACTATCAGAATCATCAAATATGTACAATAAAAAGTATAATGTTGTTTTACCACGACGGAATGTGTATTGTTGGAACAAAATTAAATAAAATATTTTTAAAAATCTAACTAATAATTTAATTGTTCAGGCACCTTAGAAATAAATATAGATTTTAGTTTCACGCAAATTTTTGGAGGACAAAACAAAACATATTTTATGGATGATTTTTATCATTTGCGATACAAGCAAAGTCCATATTTAACCAGGCTTTAATATTACTTCGTACATATTCAGCGAGAATATGAGTTTTTTTTTTTCAATTAAAAATCACTATACAAAGTACAATTTTTTTAACTGAACATAATTTCTTAGTGAAAAAAATGTAAAACAAAAACGTAATAATATTCAGGTAACGCATTTATAAAGAAGAATCACGGAGGACAATATTTCCCTCTGTTTTTGTGGCTTGGATTCCAAATCTCTTCCTCCAATTTTATAATTTTACCATGTTCTTAATCAGTTCAATTTTATTTTTCACCTCTTTCTTGAATGATTATCCTCGAATTCTATTTATTGGTAGCTGCTGAAAAGAAAATTAAATTTAAACAAAAAAACTAATGTGATATTGGGTAGACTACAAAAAAAATTTGTATAAGGTTTTGTAAATCTAGAAACAGTGTTTTCCTGTTTTCTTTGTCTCGCAATGGCCACATACAGTTCACGCCAGCAATTAGTCTCGTGGTCGCTACGTCATCACCCGCGGCTGAACGATCGCCAGTACGGGGGCCGCTGTTGGTTGGAACTGCTGAGAGTTGCATGCGGATTGGTTTTTCCCAGTTAGCGGCGCACCGTGTGTTCCAAGCCGTTCTCTAGCACACGATAGTGACGTGTCCATTAATGCTCGCAACTTTTCAATTATTCCCTATTCTGTTTCATGGCAATGTTTTTTTTTTTTTATCCCGTTGAAACAATCGCCTTTATTCTTCCACACATTAAATTAGGAGAGAGAAAACTGCGAAAAAAAATGTTTTTAGTAATCTATGGTATTTATACAAGTATGCCTTTGTGCTGCTTCTGTAAAGCCCTGAAAAACTCGCGTTACTATTCAAAGCTTTTCTAAAATGCATGCTGCTACACCTTTGAATCATGTTCTCATTGTATAGTGGGTTGTTAGGCGCATACTGAAGGACAATAAACTGAACGCAGCATTAAAAAAAAAAGAAGAGCGGTCTTTCAGTACTCCCCAGTGATGTGTAAAGTCTGACTGCCGTATCACAAACATTGCATTAGCACAGTACGTATTTTTAATACAACACTTATAAAATAATTGACTTTAAATTACACATTAAACTTTGTTATTTCACAACTTAGTTGTAACCTTTTTAAAAGCCGCGTGGTGATGCGAAGCGCTGTTCAAGACTACAGTTAGCGGAACGAACGGTAAACAGCTGTGGTTTTTTTTTTATTTTCTTTCTCTCTTTCTCTCTTTCTCTCTCTTTCCAAACGTCATGGAATCGTTTCCGCTCGCTGACAGCTACAGCACGAGCGCCGAACAATTGAATGGCGCGCGCTTCTCTCTACTTCCTGTTACACATTTCCGTTCTTTGATTTCCTTACGCATTCACGAAATTACTCCCACCAAATGCCGTAGACCGAGAGATAATATGTTACACATTAAAAAGAAATATATAGTACCCAATCATACGCAATCCAGACCTAAGGTGCAGCCAATGAACAGAGGACACCTTCTTATTCACGCACAACTGTGTAGTGTTAATCCTGGTGCCGGAAAATAACACGGATCTGATAGGTCTCTACTCCCCTGCGATCGATCCACATTTAAATTTGAAGGACTTGGGAAAGTTGAAAAAGAACCGCCCGCAAAAGCGTCCCATCTTGATAGGTCTCGCAAGTCAGTATCTAAAGGGCAGGTGACATTTAACTGCTAACATAGGGTATCCTAAAGTCCAGCCTGGTATTGAACCCGGGAATTTTTTGCGAATCCCTAAGCAATTACTTGCAAACCACCTTAATCTGAATGAGCCACTTATAATTCTTTCCCCCTATTGTCGTCCAACTCACTTATATAGCTCATGGAAATGAAGAGGAAGAAAAACGATAATCATTAAAAACATTTTATCTGGCTATGGCACCGGGGAACGAAAGAATAATAGCAAATGCAAACGAGCCTCTAGTTCATAAAAAAAACTTCTGAATTGCAATTTTAAGGGGATGAAGCACTACAAAAAAAATGTGAATGTATTAAATATACCTAGCAGAAAGTACTGACAAATGCAGAAATGAATGTTGAGATCAATGTTATTAGATTTACATACTAAGATGATAATATTTATTCAAGACGAAATAAAGTTTAAAAAAACTATCATTAAAGGAAAATTAGGTTTATTTTGAGTAGGTATTCTTTTAAAATGAAATTATCTGAAAAGAATATCTTGTTAAAATTTGATTGTTTATATCTGCCAAGAAAAATCTTACAATACAGCTACACTGATTCTTTAATTTGTAGACTTCCTGTAATAAGAATTAAGCATGAGAAAATAAGCTTCTTAAATATATTTTAACAAATATGTAATTAAAATGGGAAGCAGTGAATATTATTGAATTATTTAAACAATATTTATAGCAAATACTTTACGAAATTGGAGCAAATTAATTTATTTATGGCGTATGTTTTAATATTTTTTATTAACTTAAACGACTGTCAAATAAAATTTTGTAGCTAAATGCCTTATCTCATATACGGCTTCTTGTTATGTGTTGATAAAAGTCCTGATTTGAAATTAATTAAAATAGTTGATTTTAGATACGAACAAGCTTTGAGCACTACGATGAAGAATTTTGTATTTTGTTATGTTTTTTACCAACATTGTAATATCGGTTCATAATTACAAATGCAAAAATTGCACAGGAAAGCTATCTCCAAATTCAATAACAGAACTGTTGCTTACCAGGAATAACTTTATCGGAATATATTTATTTTACAACAGAAGTTTTATTTAACCCCGGATTAACCAGAAAATCAAAACATTCATAAAGCCGTTTTTTTTTGTTGTTTTGAAGCTATGATAATATATCGGTTAAAAATGTCAAACATATAATAAATAGCTTTTTTTCTTGGATGATAGGTTTAAAGGTAACTATTTAATGCACCAACTAATACTAGGAATTAGGGGTTAAATAAATGGGAAAATGTCAGTGGTTTATATCCCAGAAGTTGAAAGAAACCTAAACTCATAAACAATATTAATTTTTAAACAACTGATGAAGAGATTCATTTTTTCTTTCGCGAAATGAAATTCTTTAAATACATGTGACGGTGGCCGTAATGAAAAAAATGAAATATATAGAAGAGTTTTGGTGGTGTGGTCGCTTTAAATAGAAATGGATTCTTTGGAAATTTGAAGAGCAGACATTATTAGTGATATCGACGTCACGTTTCATCGGGTTGCGTGGCATAAGTTTAACGTAAAATTGTTTTGCAACGTACGTTGACAACTACAAGCGATCAGTTAAATACGTTGACATAATGTTTGAGATTAATTTTCAGTGGGACTGTTTAACACAAAGTACTTCCATAAAGAATTCAAACCAACTTCGTGGACATATGTTCGTTCTTAGCTGGAAAAATTGAACTGCTGGTTAGACTCTTAGTTGTGACGTTCATAATTGTAATCTGACTTTTTTTCTTTTTGATTGGTTAAACTCTGTGAGAGGTGCTCTTTCCGTATCTTGCTCGTCCAATAAGAATGTAGTCGCCGTGCTAATTAAAGTCCGTGATTCGTCTCGACATTACTCAACCCTGTTAAAAGGAATAATTCCACCAACCAAAGCGGCATGAATGAGAAACAATCATTTGAGAAATATTTTGGCACGTTTAATTTTTGCAATATTCAACAGTCTCAAACCATCGTCTTTAAAACACTGTTAGAAGATACAGTGAAATTACGGAATTTTCAACGAAGAAATCATCTGAAATGAACGAAAGGTTTCTTAATGATTTGAGATAGCTGGATCTACGTAAAAAATTACGCCTTAGTCCAAATTCCAAGTTCCATTTTCCGCTGTAAACAGGGTAAACAGGCAAGTGCAAGGAAGAAGGATGTTCTTGCTGTTGACTTACCCAGTTTTTTAATCTTTATTTGTGTTATACCAAGATTACTATTGTGGTTTCGTGCTCAGTGCATGTGAAATCATTACCCATAAATTTACGAAGATAACCATAAATTAAATAAAATCCTAGATAATTTGTAACCATCGTTCTTCATAAAATTAAGGTGAATTTTTTTTACAGTGAAGAAATCGTCATTTGAGGAAAAAGCTAGAACGCGCTAAATCAACGCAACAAAACGGGTCTGACTTAGACAGTCACTTGTTTCTACGAACACAGAAAATGAACGCGTCCTCAAAACCATTGCGTGATCACGCATGCACTGATAATGCGTGAAACGGTGTTTTTTCCCTGCTGATGGTTGTCACCATGTTTGGTGGATTCTCAGAACTTTGGCTGAGTAATAAAGTATTTTGTGCATATATTTTATTAATCATCACATAGACATTTCAGAGTTTAAAATACGTTAGTAAATGTCATTTGTGTGTAAAGTTTTTGATTTGATTTATTTTAGGAGACATCCATAGCATGTATGGGGTTTTAAAAATTTGCCTATTATTTGAATCCTATGTTTCTAAACTTTGTTTGTAAGGTCGTAAAATACTATGACTGAACTTAATAATACCTTTTGTTACAACGTTGTGTGTGTTCATTTAAAGGACGAAACTTGTACTTAAATAAGCATACGAATTCAACACGAGAAATCAGTTCGGTTTGTTTATGCTTTATTGCTTCAAATTATTTTGGTGTTTACAAACACCAAACATTTAAAAATCCTTGAATCAGAAGGGTAATGCTTCTTCATTAACATTACTTAAAATTGCTTAAAATGACGAAAAATAAGCTAATAAAAAATCTTGATTTTAGTTACATAGAACTGTCCCGTTACAGAATTCATACGATAGAAATGCGTTTTGATTAGCCAAAACTATAAACAAGAACGCTCAAAGATATTCGAGATTTAAAAACCTTTTAGGAGCCCTCAGGGAGATGATAGTTTTAGCTAAGCCTTAATTGACTCTCAAACTGTGAAGTTTTTGCTCCTACTGGTTCAACTAACGTAACAGTTTATTGATAAAGACAAACAAGACATTGAAAATGGCCATTTTTTTTGGTTTCACAAAAGCTTTTCACTTTTTAATGTGTTTCATAATATCACGACTTTGAAACATTTCTTCGGTATTTGGTTACGTCTTAGAAGCTTCTGCTTAAATAATAGCATAAGAAGCGTGTTCGACAGCCATACAAGCGAATGCGAAATTATTTTAACTCTATGTTTACAGATAAACAAGACTTCTACAACATTTAAATTAAGATATTGACATGTAATGAGCCTCTGTGATTAACCTCCGTTCTTCAAGACTCGACTGAGTATCAACAAAACATTGATACAATTTTTTTATAATTTGGCAAAATGTATTTAAATGTCAGTTGCACATACGACTGAATAAGTGCAGCCAGTAGAGAACATCATACGTACTTCCATTCGATAATATGATTTTCTTATTAAATGTCACTATTTTCAGTTTTCCACAAACAGCAGCACACTTCGTAATCATCCGTCAGCCGCTACATGCTCGAATCATAAGATCGCGGCTTCTTTATCAAGATTGCTCTTTGCAGTAACAGACAGCTACCACTCCAATGCAAACGAAACTACTCTTAATACATTTTTTCCCAGTTAAGAAACAAGTAAAAAATTGCTATAACTTGTCTTGCAAAGACGCTAGCAGGAATGAATTTGAAGAACTTTTTCTTGGAAGTCACACGTTTTCCTTGGCTGAGTTTAGGTAATCAGATAGAATTTTATTTAGCAATAAAAAATTTACTTAATTATGAAAAACAAAATTCCTATGTCAAGAAATTCAACTCATTAAGTTTTTTTTTTTTTTTGTATTTCAGTCAACTGGCTTCATTTAAAACAGAAAAAAAAACTCACAAACTGACAGGAACAGACACGCGAAGGCCGGGAAAATCACAGGCGGACTAAAACCGGGTTTATAAACAACGGAATATGCAATAACGGAACGCAAGCATTGTTCAACTTACAACTTTTTTTGCGTTTTAGCTTGCAATTTTGACGGCCATATTTGCCAGAAAAATGGTTCCGAAAACTTTTAAGACGCAGACGTTTGTGCATAGAAGACCACGATGTTTTTATAGTACTATATCTACGTATTGTTTACAATTGTTAAACTTCCTCACAGTTGCAGGAAAAAAAATTCGATATAATTATTAGACCCTATTTTTTTTGGTGAAAAATATGAATTATCAAAAGAAGCCTGGGGTAAAATAATTGTTTTCTACTTTTTTTTCCTTTTTTAAATTATATTTTTAGTGAAGTGTTGTAACTATTTTTAAATGACTGTGATTATCTTGCGTTGTATGCGTGTTTCGCTGTTGTGTCGCTGCGTTCCTTGCGTAGTTACATAAACACAGACTGAAGGTTTTCAACGTGGGGCTGGAACTTACCTGCGCGCCTAGATCGGCCGCCACCCGCCGAACACCCCATTCATGACTGGTGCGGACGTTCAGGCGGAGCGCGCCCCATGACGCGGTGGAAGGGGGGGGGAGGGCGAAGGAGGGGCGGCGGAGGGGTAGGGGCGTCGCGACGCGCGCGTGCGCAGAGCCCCACGCGCAGCGGCGCGCGACCCTCCCTCGAAACCAACCCCATTCCCCTAACCTTGACCGCCAAGGTCTTCCGCTCCCGCGCATCGCGACTCATTATGCAGAATACCTTCACTTCCGTTCCCCAGATGGAACACCATTCCGGAAGCATTTCCTGCCAGGGACACTTAGGCAAATGCCAACTCTCAACAGGCGACCTCCAGAGGCGCAATTGTTTTCTAAGTCAGTGCATGTTTCATTCGACTCCCGAGAACTACCACACTGTGTATTGTTATTTTTGTTAGTTTGCCATGAGGAAGTTGAAAGCGGTGACGGCCACGTTTGGAAGATGGGATGGGATCAGTTTAACGGTTTTTTGCCCCGAGACACATATTCTCACATATTCATCAAACAGTCGTTTCAAATCTTACTTATAAGTTTCACATACAATAATATATTTTAGTACTTTTTTAGACAATCAAAAAGACACCCTTTTGGGTTAGTAATCCATATCTATGTACTGTATGTACGTTATTATAAAAACTTTCATTTATCGTGTTGGCACTTGTTTGCATGAGTAGAGTGAAAGCAACTTGTAAATCTGTGCTAACTTTTCAAAGGTGTCGTAAAAAAATCAAAGCTGAGTTATAATGTTGCAACGCTAAATTGTTAGACAACAGTTATGAAGAGGCATTTTTTCCACCCTCAGGTATCATGATTTACCTACATAAATGGCCATGCGTGCCATAACGAAGAAAAAAATATTTCCACACGTGTCTTAGCCTCTGGATTGAGGAAATTGCTTCCCGATGTTGTTTCCGCATACTATAAATCCCAAGAAATAGCTGAAAGCTCCCATATATTGAATACATATCACGTTTAACGTCATACATAGGTCCAGGAAATAATATTTTACCATGGAAAATATTAAAATTTAACAAAAATATATTTTTTAAGAACTTCCTAACAGTATCTAAAGTAGACTCTTTATTACTGCTACAGAGGTTATACTTCATTAAAGCGGAAAAGTTTTAAGTGGAAATATTCTTAAAATTTTAGGGCAGGCCCAGTGAGTAATAATTGATTTATATTTTTTCCTGTATGTTTGTATGTTTACTGGTTTTGAATTTCTTTAGTTAGGACATGATTGAAGTGATAGGCAGACTGAATGGTCGATTTAAGAGAGATTTTGTAATGGTTCTATCCGAGTTTATTTATATACATTATTCAGGTATTTACTCTCCTCCCGTGCTCAGGTTTAGCTGTGGGATCAGTCATGTGTGAGTAAATATGCGTGAATGTATGGATTAAAGATTATTAAATTATTTATATTCTTCTGGAGTTTTTAACAATTTTACTATTAATTTTTTTTATTAAATTAAGTATTATAATACTATTAGATATTATAACTTTTACTTATTAAAATATTCTTAAAATCTGTTACAATAAGCATTTTTTTCTTCAAATCATTTTTTAATCTAAAATTATTTTTAAAAAATTTGTGTATCACAACGTGTCTCACTTTTTTTCTTTTTACTCTCTGGTATACAATTTGTATCTTCAGGTCGTTTAGGTTTGTACAAATTCTTCTAAATGGTTTATATTTAGTTTAAGCTTTAATATATTTTGTTGTATCATCTGGATATAATTTATAAAACCTTTGTGTGGTTAAGTGGTAGGCAAGGTCAGAGTCATTAATATAAGATTGGTAAACTTTTAGATCCGCCATTTTGGATCCGCCGTTTTGGATAGGCTATTTTGTTTTCGGCTATTTTAAATTCTAAAACTTTCCGCATATCTTGTAATCGAATGCCCCACTCCCAAACGTTGCACTTTTGGTTACAGCCGCCACCTTGAAAATCCATAATTTTGAAGCTATTAATCGGAGAAATTTTTAAAAATTATAAAATTTAATTTAATAATATTTTAGTAAAAATCCATTTCGCCAACGTGGATTCTAGAATGTTGAACTTTTTTTATGGCCACCATTTTTAAAATCTGTTTTTTTAATGCTCGAATCTTAGAAAAAGTTAAAATTCTTAAAATAATTTGAATTACATACTTACGTCATGAAGTCCTCAGTTCAAACCCTGTGAGGTCATTCGATTAAAATTGTAGTTGGATCCTTCCTCCACGGAAGACACCGGCAGACTGACCTCCCATCACTAAAGTCAACGAATATATTATGTCACCCAGTGGGAGGTCATGGTGGCCATCTCGGACTCTCCATTTTCTTTTCGTCTGCTAGAGGGCATTATTACCATGCTAGTTTAATTTTTATCCGCTATAATGCAGTATTATGTGTTACCTTGACATTAACCTTCTTTTCGGCCGTCTTGGTCACCATTTTGAAATTATATAATTATTAGCTAGAAGCACAGAAAAAAATTATAAAAAATCTGTTATCAAAAATTAATAATTGATTAAATCGATTTCTGTCCTCGGTTCGATCCTTGAAAAATACAAAAATGTAATTTCAGGTTTAAAAAAATATATTTTTACTAACACATTGAATGGATAGGTTCAAGAAATAAAACAAAAAATTACAAATAAAAAATTATTTAATAATTTGTACTCTACTACAAGTACAATAAACAAGCGAATTACTAGCGTTTCTAGATTTCTGTAGTCTTCTAAGAAGTTGAAGCGAGTCATTTAAATGCAATGCCATGTGTTTTTAGGTCAGTTCTACATTACATTCGATTAACCAGGCACGTCCAATCAGTGGTCACATGTAGCCAATTGTTTGGCTCTGCATGTCCAGTTTGTGGCCAGACAAATCTATTCATTGGCCAGGAGCGCACGTCCAATGGGTGGCAAAGTACGTCCCGTTATTGGCTGGACACCTCCAGTAGGTGGTCAGACACATCCAGTCAACAAGGTCTAATTTTTATATACTTGGAATATATTTCAAACATGTCCTGTACAAAGTCGTGCACATGGACCAAGTGTGTCTGAACCACGAGGCCAATCATGTCCTGACTAAAGACATAACGATCCACAATCAACGAAAAGGAAACACATTTTTAAGTAAATTAGTCAACAAAGAAGCACAATTAAAAAAGGAAGCACACTGGGAAGCACAATAAAAAAGAGAATCACATGTGGCAGCACATTCGACAGTAAGGAAGCACAATCAAAAAAGTAACCACATTTAGAAGCACAATAAAAATAGGAAGCACATTTGGAAGCACATTCTACTAAAAGTAAACATCATTGGAAAAACAGTAAAGAAAGGAAGCTCATTTGGAAGCACATACACTCTGAGAGCACTTTATCCCGGGGGGGGGGGGGGAGGGGGAATACAAACGTTTAATTTATAGATTGTGTGGAGACAAAATAACGTAGTCGTTTTCATCTGCACAGTTGCTCGTGATTGCAACTCTATGTTTCCCGTCCTTCAAACATTTTTTTTCCTGGGGTCACTTTACTCTGAATTTGAGTATTCTAATAGCCTGAAATTAAATTGAAAGCATTTCATTACTATCGATCATGACCTAGTTTGTACTGGGCGACAAACGAACCTTTGAGTCTGTATTTAATACGTGCGGACACTTCCCTGGGCTTTATGTTGAACCGTGCGGTGATTACGATGCATCCGCCGAGCAACCGTGACAACATGTATTGTTTGTCTGTCGATGCGCTGCACAATAGCTCCGCTCTGATTGCCGAACGCCCGCTGCAAAAGGCAAACGGCTATTCATTACGTAAGTGCGTTGAAGGACCCCCGCGCGAAATGACATACGCTACAGTGGTTTTACTTTACGTGGCGCGCTCACAATTAGACCCGACACGCGTTATCAATCTGTTTTTCCCTAATGAAACCAATAAATACTATGCGGCGATCAACGGTTACAATAATATCCATATCTGCAGTCAGCTAGCACTGCAAACGTACCTATATCAAAATAACTTACACAAAACCTAACATTTAACAACGCCCTATCTGCATGTTAAAGTTATGATAAATTTTAGTGTGTAACCTTTGGAGAGCATATACTAATTTGAGTAAAATATAAATAAAATTTTATAAGAATGGTTTGGTCGATACTTATTATTTGTCATTACACAGTCTTAATATAGAAAGAGTGCTCGGTCTGTAGGAACAACCCAAAAAAAAACTGTTATTTAACAAAATATCGGTACATTTGTACATAACATGTGTAAATGTCCCTTGTCTCAAAATAGAAATACTATATTCCGGTGTTTAAAATAATTATGAATAATATTATAAAATAACATTCATGTTAGCAACATAAAGTAAAATTTGTTTGACTTCTCCTCTTTCAGACATTTACTATTTAACAAAGAATACCTAATAATGGTATTTAAAAAAATGTTCAATAATTGTTGGAAATTCTGTTTGCATAAACGGTATTTTTTGTATGTTTTAATGGTACTGTTGTAATTCATGTCCATACTATTTTCAAAAGGAAGTTTTGATTTTTTTTTTCTGTAACTTTATCTTAATTCCTAGCCTAATATGGTTAACATTAATATGTGAGACAATCTTCCTTTTCCTTGATGTCTAGCGAAGTCCTCCTTTTCTTGCGATCGTGAGTGAGCATCCCGCATCCCACATGAAAGAGCGACTACCTGTACAACACAGCATGTGGCGTCAACTAACTGTTGCAAGAATCGAGACTACTTGCAACAAGTTATTTGCATGAGATAAATTAACTCTCGCTGCTGAACAGAGCTATTGCAACCAGTAGAGCATTGTAGACTCGTCTTTTCGTAGCCTCGTAGTCTTGTAACCACGTAGTCATGTGGCCTCGTACCCATGTAGCCATGTAGCCTGTTGGAGCCATGTAGACTCGTAGTACTGTAGCACCGTAGCCATGTAGCCTAATAACCTCGTAACCTTGTAACCTCGTAGCCAGTTGGAAACTTGTAGACTCGTAGCCTTGTAGTCTCGCAGCTTCGTAGCCTCGTAGTCTCGTAGTTAATAGGAGCCTCGTGCATTTGTAGTCTCGTAGTCCTGTGGCCTTGTAGTCTTGTAGTCCTGTAGCCTCGATATCTCGTAGTCTTTGTTGCCATGTAGCCTCGTAGCCTTGCAGGCTTGTAGACTCATAGACTTGTAGCTTCGTAGCCAAGAAGCATGTAGCCCTGTAGTCTCGTAGCCTGTTGCCATGTAGCCTCATAGTATCGTATGTTCGTAGCCTCGTAGTCGCAAAACTTTCTTGATTTCGTAGTCTCGTAGCTAGTTCAAGCCTCGTAGACTCGTAGTCTCATAGACTCGTAGTCTCATAGTCATTTTGCCTTGTAGTTGTTGGTTTGAAGGTTTCAAAAGTTCAATTGGAGTAGTTAAAAAAGAAAAACATAAGATTTTCGTTATACTCTAAAACGGAAGCACTGACGTATGCTCTCAATAATATTCAAGGGCACTTTCTGTTTTCCTAGAGAGGCCAGAAATTCAAGACAGCATAGGTTATGAGTCTGCTGATAAACCAAATTCAATCAACAGCAGTACAAGAGAAATACTTCATTATTGTCGTCAACGATGGGTACCACAGCAAGATTTTATATATAGTATTGGTCAGTCTTTGCTTTCGGAGACAAATGTCATACATGAGCATTTTTTTATGAATTATCAACGAGTTATTGTAAAAATTATTTATAGGAATTAATATGATGGTTTCCTTGTTTAAACACGCCCCTGCATGCTTTAAAAAATAATATTATATTTCAGTAGTTTCTTCTTTGGTAAACTTTGACACGTCCTTCTGCAAGCCTGGTTGAATATAATATAATTCAATACTTCACGCGGAAACTATAGGGCATAAAAAAATCTTCTTTGCGTTAAAAACTCGATAACATTCCCAGAAGTTCCTCTTGGTACTTCCATATCCGAGCTCCTATCGGCACGAATTTCTCAGTTTTGACATACTTACAAAACTTTTCACTTACGTGAATTTTGCCATACTTTCTAAAACTTCCAAACGCTTTTTTTTTACGAAGAGATCGTCTGAGAAACTGTAACTTTTGGTATCGATATTTTTATGTCAGTGAAATGCTTCCGAAACTAAGCCTATGGCGTGTAAAAGAAAACTGTGTCCTTACATACACCCGCCCGTACGCTTTATTTTCATTCAAGCCATAAAAATGCAAAACTAGAGTTTATTTACAGCCGTTTTGTATTTGCATATAGTACATAGCTAATCAATCCTTATAACTGGGGCTAGAATTTTACCATTGAAGCGAAGTGATAATGTAACCGTGGTAAAAATAGTTATTTAAATGTGAAAACCAGATTTAAATAAATTTTGTGTTTTGAACTTGTCATTGTGGTTTAAAAAAAGGTGTATTCATGCCTGTAAGATTCACTGAGGTTATTTTTGTACGCCTTATGACTGATTAGCAAAGGTTTGTTATGAATGTTCAAAACCTTGGGATAAACTGCCAAAATACATTTGGGTGAAGACTTCAAATTTGATTTCTTTTGTGTTTCGGGTTTTGAAGCACTGGGCGTTTGAGCATATTACGTAATTTTATTCTTTTGTCACTTTTTTTATTTAAATCACTTGTTTTATTTCTTGTCCTAGCAAAAAAACAGAATAAGACATTAAAAATCAATTGCAAATCAGTAGAATTTCACTGAGTCATAGAGGTTATAACATTTCCTTATTAATATGCAAGCTAAGTGATAGTTGCATAATCAACTGCAAAACATACCAGTTAAGACACCAATTTTTTGCGACAGAAACGCAGAGAAAAAAATTAGCATTGAAAGAATAAAATTATATTTTTAATAAGTTTACAAGGTACAATAATCTAATCTTAGTGTCACATAAGCCACAATGAAATAACTGAACATAGGAAGTGAATTTATATTTACAAAAATTCCAAACTCAAACCTTCTCACATTTGTAGTTCTTCTGCGACTGATCCGGATTCTATCTGACGTACTGTGGGACAATGAGAAACCCTCAGTTAAAGAAGTAACGAAACAACGAAATACATTTGAGACGTGTCGCAAATCAGGGTCCGTTAATAAAGACTGGAAAAATTTCGCGGTTTCAGTGCCCACTAGGGTAGACTCCACAATCCCCTACGTGCTTGGGCAAACAAAGCCTGCTCATTGGCTACTGACTCGTGACACCTGTCAACTTGCGAGTCGAGGCTTCTTTTATTGAGGGTTTTTCTCCGGCTCGGGTTCATCAAGGTTAACTGTGAGCCAATCAAAGAAACAGCACGAAGGTAAACTTTTTTTTTTTTTTTTGGATTCTAACCTATCGCGAAATGTATCCGCGAAGTTTTCCTCTCCGGCCATTACTCATTTGAGGAGAGGTCTGTGCAATCCACCCTGGAGATCATTCAACTGACGAGTATAAGCAGGAAGTAAATTTAATTTTATATTTTTATGATTACTTACCTACTTCCAGCGCAATTAAACACGGAAAATATATCTATTTTTTTAATTCGTGAAAACAAACATACATATCCCTTTTACGCCCAATGGTGGGGGATTTCGAACAAATTTAATAACGTTTTTTTTTTTTCTATAATTTAGGCCCAGTATTTATCTTAAATTTCGGTTGCTCAGCTACGGGATATGCTATTATTTAAATATATTTACCCATTTTTAATTTTCCAAGCGTGAGTTATTTCATAACGTAATACCAAGCGATGTTTAAATTAAATATTTTCAGTGGTTTTCAAGAGACGCTATACAAACTAACAAAAAATTACAAAAATGAATATTTTAATTTTAGATAGAGTTAATAGAATTATTATATAAGTTTTATATTACATCATAAATGTAAAACGTTACTCATTGAACTACTTAACTGTAAGTATGGATTTTAAATTAGTTATGCAGGGTTATTAAATATTTGCATTAGTAAATTATTGCTAATAACTGATAAATATTGTTATATTTTCATGCTGAATTGTGTGCAATGCTATAACTATAAATAAAATATGATATTAAATAAAAATATATATCAAGTTTTATATGGTATAAGTGTTAAATTTAATATAGATAATAATTAAAATAAATACTTTTTAGTAATATAATAAATAAATACTTCTAAGTACATAGAGGAATATATATCTACACAATGTTATTATAAAATATTTTAAGATTTGATTTTAACTAATTATTAATTTCTTGTTTTAATTTGATCTGTAGTTATGAGCAAGAAAATATTAATAAAAATAATGATTTTAATATTCTATTACAATATAATAATATAAATATTTATTCCATAATTATATATCTTTAAATTTTTCAATTAAAATTTTAATTCCTTTTTCGTGCTAATGAATTTTTGTTTGATTTTAATTAGGTATGTCTAATTATAAGGAGTGAAAACCCGGAACTGATATGTGTAAAACAATATTTATGTCTGAGTGTCAAAAATACTTAATTTCACTTAAAATTTACTTTAATACATCATCTCAGACGATGAAGGAATTAATTTTTTAACCTTGCTGACGGCTTTGCATTATTGGGGCACTAAGTGAAATGGTGTTCCCAGCGGTTCCCGTGACAGATGAGGACGGGCTGCTTGGCGACAGTGAATAATGGCATGTATTAGTGGTGCAATAATGTCATCACGAGCGAGTCACACGCTACACTGATGGAGTGTCTGGATACAATACACAGCACTGCCTTGTGTTACTGCTCCAAGTTTTCCGTGGAACATAAACGTTGATAACTCTTTCATCGAACGTGACGATTAGGCTGTGAATATAAATACTTACTGACATGATCAAACAAGGCCTTCTTAAGATGGTACTAAAGAAATTGGTTTTGTTCCAAATCTAAGACTTTTTACCTGAGAATTTGCTTGGACAGAAATCTTATAGTTTTTTTTTTTTTTTTAAGCTTAGCGAACTCTAGCCAACACAAATTTCATAAAAATATAGAAATGTTTAACAAAGATTTTGCTTACAATAATTATTTTATATAAAAATATATTCAAATGAAGAAAATAAGAAATCCTTTGTAAAAATGTCAATCAAAAAACTATGTATTATTTATTACGATTTAATTCAGGCAAAGAACATAGAAAACATGTTACCAAAATAATAAGAATTATATTATAATGTTAAATATAAAAGGAATTACCTGCTTCCGTGATATGGCACACAGAACACACCAAAACACCAAACATATATATTTTTATGTGTATTATCTTAGCTCTTGTATACAACATTTGGTAGGAGAATATTTCGTGAATGGAATGGAATGTAAATGTGAAACCACGGTGCTACCCCCTGTGGCGGATAGTATGAATTGTTTAGTGAATTTTAACAAGATTTCCAATACATTAGAAAAATACCTTGTCGAAAATCCAGTGAAAAGATAAGGTTTATTGATGTTTAAGTATTTTTCGCTTATAGCGCAGCTGTTTATATATATAGTTTAACATTTCGCTATGCAAAACGAATGATTTGATAGTCGACTTAGCTGCTCCAGTAACGAATTATAGAGGCGGGTGAGGAAACTATGTGTGATTAGCTTTAAGATCTCTAGTTGAAAACACAATTTGCTTATATCTATCACGCTCGGCATTATTTAAAATAATTCTACGTAAAAATTTTGTGTCCGATTTTCGTATTAAAAGTGCATTTGCAAAATGAGAACACATGTATTTATCGATGTTAGATTTTACATATCTCTAGCGAGCACTGAAAGACTATCTCAATTTTTTTTTTGTCGCGAGTGCACGTTGGACGTAAAAGAGTCTTCCTTCTGATGCTTGGCAACAAACGACATTTGAGCTTATTCCACTTACTTTTCATCTTCGGACAAAAGCTTATTCCACTTACTTTGCGTCTTCGGACAGAGGCTTATTCCACTTACTTTGCATCTTCAGACAGAGGCTTATTCCACTTACTTTGCATCTTCGGACAGAGGCTTATTCCACTTACTTTGCATCTTCGGACAGAGGCTTATTCCACTTACTTTGCATCTTCGGAAAGAGGCTCCGCTTATGTGAAGCTGGCCACTTTTTTTTATTATCAAAGTCCAGAAGCACATGTTTTGAAGATATAATTAATGAATAATGTGTATGAAAATGCGTGTGGTTTCTAAATTTTTTGTTTCTAATACAGCGTGTTCGTCTTAAATATAAGTTCATTTTCGAGTAAAAAGAAAAGCAGTGTTCATACCTTTTCACTTTTTTTTTGTAATCATTATAGTTGGGAAAATTAGTTTTCATTAACGCCTCGTGCATTCCAGATAAATTAAATCCGCCAACATTGAAACCCGTAACACAGAATGTGATTTCCCCAAGATCCAAATACAGGATGACCCAGATCGCGAACTAGCATCACATGCAACACTGCCGTGGTAGATGTAGTTTTGTGCTTCACGGAGGTTTTTACTTCCAGATTTCGCACGCGCGGTATTTTTGAAGTTATACTTCGTTAGGCGCGTTACGAAAAAATGATGAGAGAGAAATTTGAAGATGCGCGCGCATCACTGTAACACAAAATTAATAGGTTTAAGCTGCGCGCGCACCATGTAACGGCATGTTCACAGGAAGATTAAAGAGTAAATGCCAAGGTTTAAAAAAACACATTATATTGGTATTACATAAAATATAATACACATTTTCCTCGTAACCTTCTGTCAGAGTAGTGGTTATACTGCGCGGTCAATATGCTGATGGGCCGTGGTTCAAAACTTGACAGCAGGTATTTTTTTTTTTTTACGATTTTGAAGTTATACTTCTTTAGGCGCGTTATGAAAAAATTATGAGAGAGAAATTTGAAGATGCGCGCGCATCACTGTAACACAAAATTAACAGGTTGAAGCTGCCCGCTAAATCGCTCATTAAGTCTTGAATAAAAGCTACCAACAAAATAGAAATAGAACCTCTATTAGTCGCGCATGTTGGCACGCTCGTCGCCTCTGATCACTGTTTCAATATTTATAATATTTATCCACATGTTTCTAGTTTCTACATTCACAACACGTGTTTTATTTTCATACAAGTGCGAATTATATATGTGCTAGTAAATTATATGAAGTAGTGATTTAAATTGAATATTTTGATTAATATTATTTACTATTCGTAAATCCTATTAGTAAAAAAATTGTGCTTATATACTTTTTCAAGTGCTCCAATATAATTGAGGTTAAATATCCGTATGTATTATTTGTTTATATTAATTAAAATATTATTTTTTAATATAATTAATACTAAATATTATTAAATTATTAATGTTAAATATTTACTATTGGTTATTTAATATTTACAAAATAAGGAAATAAATTTAATAAAACATTTATTAAAAAATTTGTGATAAAAATTTAAATTGAACATCAAATTAAAATATTAAATTTTAATATTTATTATTAAATTGTATAAATAATAAATATTTATAAAAATAAATGAACAAATTTTATGAAAACTTTTTCATAAATATGAAAAGTGAATATCAAATTAAGAAATTAATAAATATTTTAAAAAAATAAACTTAAATTAATTTTTTTAAATTTATTATTGAATATATTTATTTTCTTTTAAAATATTAAATAATCAATAATAAATATTTAAAATTAAGAATCTTATAATATTTAGCACAAATTATGTCATATATATTTATTATTCTCTAAATTTTATTTATTTAATTTTTCAGATTTAAACTGAACTTTATTGACTGTGTTGACTATCTTTTTCCAGCCCTTTTATTATTTTATTGTAATCAATTATTTGCATGCAATTAAAAACTATTTTTTTTTATGATGTCAAAGAAGTATAACTTCTCACGCGCGTACACAAGTACACGCACCCATTTTCTTTTTACTGCCACGTTGTGTTTCATCTTCGGAAACGAGGTGAAGCCAGCGAGCTTCGTGAGGGAAGAAGTCAGCAAAGCTCCAACTCGACAAGAGTTACCCCCTCTTTCAGGCCAGGTTCACCTTTGGGCCTTTTGTGGTCGGTCGAGAGTGGTTCGTAATTGGATTTCAAGAAGTTGTGACTTTTCACACTTTGTGGCTTAAATTAGTTGGCCCGTCGTGTGTCGGAAATTAATGAGCTTCGTCTCTGTAGCACATCCAAGGGACTGTCAGTGTTGTTTGATGATCCCGCGGTGGGGTGGTTAATCCCTTTTGTGGTACCATTAACGTTAGTGACACAAAATCGCAGGACCATGTACGTCAAAAGGAGGGGGTGTTTATGGGGACGCAAAGTGGTGGACATAATACACTGAACTAGGACACCAGGGGGCCGCCGGTTGCGTATCGATATCGTTATAACGCTTGAGTTTATCTTGACAGGACTAAAATACATGTTCTTTTCCAGTGGAATTCATTGTAAACCTTACGAGTCATACGACATGCACAGAATAAGTCCACAGTTATCGCCACCGTAAAGTTAAAAGTCTTAAGAATATTTTTTTTTATATAAAGAGATTTGAAAATTTGTACTTTAAATATTTTTTTTTTTTGGGAGGGAGACACTCGGGCACGAAATTTAACGTAGATTTCTTTAAAATATTGCCGAACGTGATAAATATACATGCAAATAGTTTTGTCAAATACATTTCTTGACGGAAAAAACGCGTAGTATTCGCACCTACCGCTAGAATTCGTTGCCTGAGGAACTACGATGAATATCGAATCATTTGATTAGTAGTCCATAATTGTAACATGCACAATGCAACGACAAAAGCAAAAAATATATATAATTACTAAAACTCGGCTTTGGACTTGATTTTTGACAAAGAATTTTATTAAAATGCTGCCCATAATTTTTAAAATACATTAAACAGTCAATAGTACTAATTATACCTTTGGATTTATAATGTTGTGTTCTCGTCGTCCGCATAGAGATTACAGCATCGTGGTTTACACATTTCCGTTCTCTGCGACTTCGTTCCATTCTCGATATTACTCCTACAAAATACCGTATAACAAGAACTGAGTTACTACACATAAAAAAATATTGCTTTAGACTTTATACTTTAAAATGTTAGGTAAAATAGTGAATGTGTAGGGCACTTTTCGCGAAAATATTCCGAGAGAAGCTGGAAGTTGAAACACTGTAGCATCGTCTGTGTTTCGTGATTGGGTGAGTTTCTTTCAGGTGCATGCCCACTGTTAGAACACCAATCACAGTAGTTATGTGTGGGAGCCAACGCGTCCTGATTGGCTCGGTCAAATAAGACAACGACTTCTCTCGCAGACGGCCGCCAATCACAAGGAAGGAACCGCTGGTGCGGTTATAGCTAGTTGCAGTCTAAATGGAGTTCAGATCTTTTCGCGAAAAATGCTTGGCCCTATGAATGCGCCTTAGTTTCGCAATAGAGAGAAAAGAAAAATATCCACAATCCATTCCTTTGAACACCAACAAGAAACTATAGCCACTGAGAAAACAGTTTGGACTAAGCTAAAGGAAGGGACGATAAAATAAATAAATAAATAAAAACTTTGCAGCGGAGAAAACCTTCCCTGACTTCACAATTTATTCAAGAGATTGAGGTTACCTACAGCGACGACGAGAAACATTTCCTGGAACACACAGAAACCAAAGAGAAGCCGACGTTTCACTGAGCCCTGTACAGTCCACGGTCGTGTCCGAAGCTCACTTTCTCGCGCGCGCAACTTCAGGGGCCGAAGTTAAAAAAAATACACAAACTTTTTGCGAGATTTAATATTTTTGACGTGATAACGTCTAATAAATCGATGAATTTCGGCTGCAGCACGAAAAAGTGTCTCGTTACACACATTGTCCTGTTACGCTGTGTCCCGTTACGCTCATTGTACGCTTGCGCCGCATCTATCTCTCTTCCACTCGATTGGAACAACCATTGATTTGACTTTTTCGAGGCACATTAAACTTGAAGCACTCCCATTCGTTTTCTACTTTTCCTATCATCGTCCTATCCTTAACAGAATAACACAGATTGGAAGAAGTTAAATAGCAAACATATATAAAAGTTTTTGTTAAAATAATCTCTTCGTAAAATTAATAAACATATTTGAATTAATGAGTGCAAATTAAATGTAAATTTATCAATTAAATTGTAGATTTCATTTCACTCATTTGTATCCATACAAAATAGTGATAATTCAATAAAAATGATTCAATTTTATTCAAAAAAGTATGCAATCATTTCATTAATGTTTTGTTATGACGTTTTCACGTTAAACTATCGTCCGTAAACCGACTTTACAGACAAACAATTTTTTTCCATTAAAAATATTATTTTTAATTTTTCAGTCCTCTTCTAGCCAACTTTTTATCTTAGATCATCTCGGCGTGCAAAAACCTAAATTTCATTTCAAAAATAAGATGAATTGACGCAAAAAAATAATTAATGCTTTAATATATATTTATGTAACTGAACAAAACTATCAAAAACTTTTATTCAGTTACTTATAATTACATTGACGTGTGAAAGCTTACCCTTAAAATATTATTTTTTTTTAAGAATATTAATTTTTTTAACATATTATTTAGGTATATGAACAAGACTTCAACAACATTTCATTTTAGTTGACATCAAACAGATGAACGAATAATACTGTTTCGGGAAGAAAAATAAAATTAAGGTAGAATTCTTTCGAGGATTTTTTACCTATGTTACACGCCTAACGTAACTTTACCATCTAATATATAAAATTCTCGTGTCACAGTTTTCGTTGCCATACTCCTCCGAAACGGCTTGACCGATTTTTATCAAATTTTGTATGCATATTCAGTAGGTCTGAGAATAGGCTACTATCTATTTTTCATACCCCTAAGTGATAAGGGTTGTCCACCCCAAACATTTGTTTTTTTAATTTTTGGACAAAAATTTTTTTTTTTATTTTTTTTTATAATGTGGCATTAAAAAATACATACAACCCTAAATTTCCACCCTTCTATCACCAAACCCTAATTTTTAATAGAATTTTATATTTTTCAACCCCCGTCGATAGCTGATCAATTAACACTTGATCAACCTTCCTCGCCTACAGCGAGCTCATTACCTGGATTAACACGTAGACCACATATTAATATGAAATTCCATCCTTAAGGGAGTGAAAAAGTGATAATTTCATTTTATAACAGAACAAATCATAGGTCATAGACATACAAATAGTGAGTGAGTGTCATTTCTTTATGTCTGCCACACGACCAAACACATAGTAAGGTCTGGCAAATTCATATTTTTCTCCTTGGTGAGACCAGTCCGCTTAGTGGAGCTCGCAGCGGCTAGCAAAATAAAGGCGCTCATAGCAGTTTTGTTCTTAACTTCGTCAATAGATAGAGTTAGTTGCCTTAAATTTTAAACGCACCATCGTTTGATACGTTTGTCATGTCTTTAATTTTCGTTTGTTTGTGCCGTTTGCGTTCCTATACCATTCATCCAATTGCGATGAAATTTTGGTGAGTTGTAATGCGCATGCCCGTGAAGGTTTCTGAGACGGTATAACTATTTTGCAATAGTTGGAGCACAAATAGTTTCAAAAAATGTGTTTATTTCATATTATATAGCGGTACTTCGTCTGTTTTTGTTGTATAAGTGCGCACGAATGACACAATTTATTTAAAATTAAATGAGAGTCAGAGATAGAGTGAGATAGAGAGAGAGATGAGTTGAAATAGAGCGAGGTATAGAGAATGGAATGGGTTAGATAAAGAGATATATAGATGTATAGAGCTATACCTATAGAGATTTATATATAGACGAGATAGAGATAGTGTGAGGTATATATGTAAATATGTAGATATAAAGAGTTAAATAGCGATAGAGAGATACATAGATATATAAAGATGTAGATAGAGATAAATATATGTTTAGAGAGATGGATAGATGATTTGTATATGTGTAACTACTTCAAACATATTACAAAACAAAACTGAATGAGACATTGCAATGCATGCCGAGCATTAGCTAGATAATGGAATCTTTTCAATATTAGTAATCTCTTATTTTTAAGCTTTTTTCTATAGTGCTTTATAGAGTCTAGACTACATACAGACCACCAATTTTTAAATACATACAGCTAAATAAATATACACCGGCAGAACGTCTGTCGGGATCTGAAAGTGATATAAATTATTTTGCACACTTGACATTCAAATTAAGAAGACAATTACTAACTACATCTTATTTCTAAAAAGGTACCCTTCACCCTGTGTTCAGCCCGGGCAACGCCGGGTACTGCAGCTAGAAATTCCCTAGAAATAATTTATATGGCAAAACAACGTTTGCAGGGTCAGCTAGTCATATATAAAATTCTCGTGTCACAGTTTTCGTTGCCATACTCCTCCGAAACGGCTTGACCGATTTTGATGAAATTTTTTGTGCTTATCCGGTATCTATGAGAATCGGCCAACATCTATTTTTCATCCCCCTAAATGTTAGGGGTAGTCCACCCCTAAATTTTTTTTTTTTATTTCCTGAGTGCGCGCGCCGCCTGCGGCTGGCAGGGCATGCTGCCCGGCAACCACTCCTGGTATGCGGGTAGCCTGCATCTCACGCTGGGGAGGGGTCGGATAGTGATGCAGTCACTTTTCTTAGCCCCTAAAACTGCGCATTGAGAAGCCATTAAGAGTGTTTTGTGGGGACTCACTCATCACGAGATCTCTAAAACTATACACCGATTGGCTTGAAATTTAGCATAGTTAATCATTTTGTGATGTAGACGCTCACTAAGAACGGATTCTGCGGAAATCAGATCCCAAGGGGAGTTTCGGGGGCGTAATATATCAAAATTTCCAGTTATTGGTAGGAAATCACCATGGCAACGGCTGTTGCTTTGTTGATGCTTCATTCGTCTCTATGGCAACGACTATTTCATTGTTAGTGCAGTCCTCATCACCGTTGAAATTTTGCGGGTACTTTAAATTTCAAAAATTTCCCCCTTTTTCAAGTATATATATATTACAGACTTGAAACTTCACAGTAATGTTCCTTATGTTACGCAGGATGACATTTTCCGAAAAATATATCCCATGGGTTGTTAAAACCAGGCAACAGTGGGTACTTTGTCTGCATGAGAACAGGATTTTTCATTGTTCATGCCTTCTGCGTCTCCATGGCAACGGGCATCGCGCGGCAGTGGCGTACCCACAAGGAGGGGCATGTATAATGAGCGGCGCAAGAGTGATCTGCCTGTAGACTGCCGTAGCGAAGTACGGGTACATCAGTTGTACGTTGCGTGCACGAGTCGGGAAACCATCGGTGCTATTCATTTTCTCTCCGGTACATTATACAGCATTGTAATAAATTTTCACTAAAAATTTTTTTTATTTACCTTTACTGTAAATGGGAGATGAGGCTTATTTTTTTTTCTATTAGTATAGCCGTGCGAAGCCGAGTCTGGCAGCTAGTATAACTTTAAAAAAAATGACAGAAGAATCATGAACGTGGATTGTTCCTGACTCTGATCCGGGGTCAATGAAATGTAGGTATTCTGGGAACAGTAAGCCCGTGTTGCGAGGGGGGGAAAAGGAAAAGTGTGTCGCCGGCCGTTATTTACGCCACGTAGCGGGCTGTAACTCAAATAGCCCGATACGTACCCAAATAGTGTTTAAAATCGATACGATAGATAGCACTACTACAGCTAGCTAGTTCTTTTTAATTCATAGTTATAACTAGAGACCGTAAAAATTCGCGAATTCATTTCGCGATAGGCTAAAATACAAATAGTTATACCTCAGTGCTGCCTCTGCTATTAGCTCACAACTCACCTGGATTACTCTGGGCCAATGAGAAACACCCGACCAAAGCTTTATCGAATCACAGGCTGCTACGCTGGAACGTCTCACAAGACAGCAGCCAATGAGTGGATGACATTTGACCGAGTGTACTTAGAACTATGGAGTTCATCCTGGAGGTCATTGAACCCGCAAATTTTTCCGGTCCCTATTTATAACTTATAATTAAATATTAATTTAATTCTTTATGATGGAATTAAATCTATGAAAAAATAATTAATTTTAGTAAAAAACATAAATTATTATTTAACATTATTGTTTATTAAATGTAGGTATTTACTGAATTAAATTAAATTAGCAGGTATACATTCCATAACTGTTTATACAAGCGAAAAATATAACTTTCAGCATTCTGACATTGAATCGAGCATCCTGTCAGTAAACAAGTCTTGAGGCGTTTTTTTTTATTATTAATACTCTACAATGCGAGACTGTAAGTTATCTAGTGCCTCCGTTCGAGCTTAAAAAAAAGTTCCCAATCGATTTTTCCATTATATTGGATCGGCACGCACTTTAGAACACGTTACTTCATTTGTAGATTCATAGATGGCAGTGTAGTCGGTGATTGTTGCTCCCAAGTCCTTCAGGGCTTACGTTTCAAGGACTGTATGGGCTCCATGCAAGATTCTCGTGAAGGGCTATAGTACAATGAAAAGATGGAGTTGCAAAACATGAAATTAATCAAAAATTGGCCTTGTAGTATTTACAAATTTATGTTCTGAAATACTAAGACCTTAATAGTTTTGTACAACTTTTTATGAAAGAAACGTTCAACACGTGAACTTGTATATTGAAATAAAAATAAAAAAGTAAATAAAATAAAAATTAATTAATTAATTTAAAATAATTCCTGCTCGGGAAGGGATATCACCCCTAAACCCCCTCCCTCCCCCAAACACTCACTCTTGTGTACGAAAACAGTAATATATTACAATTAGTATATACTTAAATTTTCCCATAATTCAAAGTATTTATTTTCCGTGTGTTTAGTAACATTAAAATAAATAATTATGTAGCGGAAAAACCCTCCTTAATTTTTGTATTCAGTGAAACATTTTCTTAAAGTTGATCGGAAGAAATATTTTACACAGGACCCGTCTTTCTTTCCCGTTTGTGACGAACCCCTGATCGGACGCTACCCGCAGTGCTCGCAGAAAGGCCCGTCAACTCGCCTGCAGGTTAGAGGACCCGGCGAGGCTATTAGGCCTACGGGGCGGGACTAGAACAGTCTCGTTCATTTGACCGCCGTGTTCGTGTGTGTTTGTGTGTAGTAAACTAGTCATATGTTACTGCTTGATTTAAAAAGGCTTTTTAATCTTTAATAAATGTTAGACATTAATTTTTGTTACAATTTGATTTAATGTGTTGATAAATATTATTTGATATACTATCCATATAGGCAATTACTAACAACAAAACAAAATCTGTACATAATACTAAACTGTTTCTTACATTGTTGTATTAAAAACCAATATAAAAATTATATCAAAACTTTATTGTATGTATGTAATTTTCTATCATACAAAAAACCTTAAAGGAAAAAGTTATATCATGCAAGGTAGTTATAGACAATTTAAAAAAAAAAATACTTCTTTTCGAAGCTATAACTCCATACCTTGTTCAAAATACGTGAAAAAAATATTTAGTTCATACACTAAGCGACAGACTTTCATTATAAAATGTTGCTAACAAAATATAAGATGAAAGAGAAGTTTTTTTTTTTTTTAGAAAAGATCTTCTGGATTATTAATTAGTACAGCATTTCCTCGAGAGGTTTATTTACGACCGTTCCCCTGACACCGTGTGAAGTTTCCTTTTAATATTAACACGAAACCACACCCCGACAGCCAGCGAATGCTGCGAGATAAACTAGAGCAGGGTTGGTAGAGAGAGCTTCCAGAAAGCTTGCTCATATAACCTTCAGTTAAACTACCAACCAAGCGAATGACTATAGCTCTCAGCTTTATGATAAGAAAAAACTAAACAGCTGATGGAACGACTTTTGGGACTGATAACTGCAAATCAAATAATAAAAATTATTTATATATCTGAATTGATATCAGTAATTTTTTAAGTAAATTAAATTACTTTTTAATATGTATTTAAATAATAATTATAGTTTTCCTGCTATGCTAACGAAATTAAATATTATAACATCATTACTCGCTTATAGAATAGCAATTTAGTAAAACATTTAATTTTTGCATTTTTGTTTTTTTTACAGCGAATGAATTTATATTTTATTTGGACATGTTTAGGAAGTTATTTAGAGTTTAAATCGTTAGTTTTATAAACAACTCATCGCAAATGGATAATTTTAAGATGGATAAGCTAGTTTGAGAAACGTGAAGTTGCTGGTTTAGAGAAAAATAAATGTTTTAACGGTTTTAACAATAAGACTCTTGTCTTACGGCGTAGATGAGATAACATCGACAAATGTTTATGTTCGCCTTTTTATGAGTATAAAAATAATAACCAAATATTACAAAATGAAGTCTATTCGTAGCAACATGTGTTTATGAAACCTATTTAGGAATCTTTTATAGAGTTAAGCATTTTTTTTTAGGTAGCATGGATGATTGTTAACCCATAAGTATTTTAATTTTATCCTTTATAACTTAAAATATTTAAAATGTTTTATTATTTACCTTAATATAATTCTGCTATTTTTTAATTAAATAATAAAAGAATGTTTTAAAGAGACTTTCTTAAAATAGCAATGGAACTTTTCCACTGATTCATATAAATCTTTCTATCGTTTTTTAAAAATTACAAAATATTATAATTGGATGTTTCGCAAATTGTTCTCAAAATATCGATGTTATTGATGTCAAATATGTTATTCAAATCAATTATAATTAAACTTTGGTTTCGAAATAATTCGTCAGAGACACTAACGGAAGATATATTATCCCTACAATTTGCAAAAGGAAGGAACTTTTTTTTACAACAGTGAGAGTAGAAAAAACAAATTTGTTGGTTTACATCTACTCACCTGCTTTTTTTTTAAGTGCGCCAAATAATTAAATTAACTAATTTTCTGGATACCTTCTGACTACATTTATGATAATATAAAAATATTTTTGAAGAAAGCAAACATAATCTAATAATCCCTTGTACTTAAAATAAATTTCCATTCCGTAACCCAAAATAATTAAATTACCCTGGGTACCTAAAAATTTTAACTCGGTTAATTTTCCACCACACAAATATAAAATAAATCGGGGAGTGTTTTCATTTCGTACACATAATTAAATTTTGTATTAAAAACCAAAAATATTAAGATAATTATTTCGTGCTGGCAAAATGTTGTTCAGATTGAAAATATAGACAATTTTTTTTTATAATTTGCGGAGGCTTCTCAAATAAAAAAAATCTATATTTTTTAATTCAATGAGATCTTAAAAAATATGCTGAAAATATGATTTTAATACTTTTGTAATATAATTCAATAACCGAACAACACAATTTATAATATCATTGTAGCACTGAAATATTATTTAAATAATTTCCATTATTTTTTATTACATTTGTAAGAATGGAAAATATATTTTTTTAGTCACATGGTTATTAACAGAGGTTCTTATGAGTCGATCACTAATATTATGTTGAGATTCGAATAACACAAAAGATAAATGAAACAATCTGATACAAGTTAGTTGTGAGGCACCTAAGGCGCCCTTAAAAAAATAATGAATATAACCAACACTTTATTTGGATATAGCTACATAAAATGTTTATTTAAATTTTCATTTCTTCTAATATTGAGCAAATTGAAATTATTTCAGATAATTATATATATATATACATAAACATATATATGAAACAATAAAAAATGTAAAAAAAATTATATATTTTTAAGACCCTTTTGAAAAATTAAATTTCGAGTTGATTGTCTCTGGTCATTCAAAAATTTCCCTTGATTGAATACGATTAAATATGCACCAGGGTGGCAACCATATTTTCTGTGCAATTCGAATGAAGTGCTCAATTAAATGGAGTTCGCAACAACATCAGAATTCTGCAATAACAATGCGTCTTGAACACCTATTCGCGATCAATTAAATCCTTTCATAGGTGCTGGAAAACTGACAGAACTGTGTTTGGAAGATTCATATTTTCAAGTGGAGGCAAACAACTTGAATTATCTTTAACACATCTATGCACAGCCATAACGTGTAAAATCAAGCCACGGCTCGCTAGTTTTATCACTGAAAAATGCTGAAACTACAGGCCTCGTCAAAATATGACTCTATGCCCCAAAGTATGTTATCTTTGCGCCACGGACTCGGCAGCAACGCTAGAAGTAAAATGTTAGCCAAGAACAGAATTCATACTGCGTTACAGAAGTCAGCAAGTCAGTCAATGAGTTATTAAAGAGCGAAATTTGTAATATATATAAACAGAAATGTTTATTTTTAAAAAGCTTTTATGCAACACACATTAATGGACCCTACATTTTTTTTCCCCTCACAGCGGTGGTCGTAATTTGGATACCAAAAATGAATCATTTATAAACCAAATTTTTCTGACGCGAACAAATCTCTTGTGGAACCGTTTCGAAATGCTACGCAAGTTATCGAGTAGGCGCTCGCAAACATCGGTGCTAAGCCCTCACATCGCGGAACTGACAAGGATAGATGGTCCCAATCTGTATGTAAATATCCGGCGCGGAGCGGTGCGAAAACATTACTCCACTTCCGTCCCGTCCGCGCTCCCGCGGATGGAAGGAGCGTCGCAAACAACGTGCAAACGAACCGGAACAGCTACAGAAGAACACAAAACGCACAATGCCAAATAGAACACGCCGTATTCCAGTAATGAATTCGGCGATTCGTATACTAGGCCCAGGATGTAATATACATATATATTTCCGTTGTCTTGGATGGCAAACTGTTGATTCACGTAAAATAAACAAACTCATTACCGTAACACAGCCAAGTCTGGGGCAGGCTTCAGCCACCATCTTGGATTTCAGTGACCTTTGATCTTCAACGTTTCATCCTTTTTTTACGCAAACATTACTCGGCATTCTTTTGAAATGACATGTTCTCCTACCTTAATAGAAAATTCCCGTTTGAAGGTAATTTTTTTAAAATTGCAATTTATTAAAGACAATTTTTTCTTAATAAAAGGGCCCATTTTCTTAAAAAGAACCCAATTGTAATCATGACTATGACACAGGCTGCAATATTAAGTTTATTAATTTATTAATTTATTAACTTATTAATAATTTTAAATAAATATTTCTTATAAAAAGAAATTATTAAATATATTCAGCAGTTATTGATTGGAACTAGGTACCGCAAAAGCATAACAGTAGCCACTTGTTAATTAAGGAAATTTCAGTCTGTAAAATCGTAATTGTCGTAAGTGAAGGTAACACAAATTTTCTTTAAAAATATTTTATTCAATCAATCACATATTCTGATTGAATAATTTTGGAGTTAATATATTTAAACTAAAATTTTGATGCGATCTGAAACTCATTACATTTGTTTTTTTGGTTCTTAAAATGTTTCTTATAAGTTCTCTTGCTTATATATATATATATATATATTTAATTTCTGACCTGTTTTGGTCATTGAAATAACTGCTGCAGTTTTAGTGTATCTTGTTATAAAACAGCTGGCTCATAATCTCATATTAGTAGGGGCCGGCATTTTTCGCGAAAAAAATCTGAACCTATTTTAGACTGCAACAAGGTACACCCGCACCAGAGATTTCCTCCTTGTGATTGGTGGCAGTCTGCGAGAAAAGTTGTTGCCTTATTTGTCCGAGCCAGGACGCGTTGCTTCCGCACTGAACTAACGTGATTGGCGCTGTAACAATCGGCATGCACCTGAAAGAAACTCACCCAATCACGAAGCACAGACGATGCTACAGTGTTTAGACTTTCAGCCAGTTTTCGAATCTTTTCGCGAAATATGCATGGCCCTACATATAAGCTACGAATTAGCGAGGGACTGTTCAGCAAGCGGAGTATCTTCAGCAAGTGGAGTGTCTTCAGCAACTACGCTCTTTGCGACGTCGCGAGGACTGTGTGGCATGAGCCGCGGGGGAGAAACAATATTGGCCGAGACTGAGACATAGTTTCATGGAGTAATTTTGTCACCACCCTCTAGTTAATAGCTTTCATTATATATTACTGGCGTAGCTACATCGATTAAAACAAGTAACTCACAAGCTTTTATCAAGCAAACAAACCAGTGAAATTAAATTCCCTTTATTTTGGTGGCCACGTATTTTGGTGGTGTGTGGCATACCAGAAATTTTGCATCTCCTACTCATTTATATAGTACATGATGTTTTATTACAGATGATGTTTTATTACAGAACAGCATTGAGTGTTTCTCGTACAGTTTAAATCTCTTTTGTCGTCAATGATTTAAAACTAACATTATAAACTTAAAACTTTGGATCTGAAAGACCCAACGCAGTTTTTTTTTTTTTTTTTTTTTTTTTTTTTGCTAGTAGTAATGGACCCGTCCAACAGATAGCGTCACATGTGCGAAACACGGGTACAGTTTCCACCGTGAGAGTCTCCCTCCTTGTTCTGTGGTGTGAGCTGGCCTAGAGAAGGCGACGGAATGGCGAGTGGGGCCTAACTGCTGCCCGTCGCACCATGGCCTTGGACTAGGTGCAGCATACCGCCTGCCTGCGTTGCTGTTACGAGCTGGGCTCGTCCAGAGTCGAAAGCTCCCAAAGAAAAGGAACTTCGACTAAACTGCCTCGTTTTTTCTTCGAAGATGTATTTATTCTGCCTGTTTGGCATACTGGCGTTACGCAACTTGTTTTTTGCCCCAAGGCGATAGACTGGTGGAAAATTTGACAGTGATTTTAAACCTCTCTGACCTTCTGATTCAGCATACTTACTTGTTTCGGATGTTTTATGCTGAAGACGTAAAGTTTGGCGAAGGTTTAAGGCCTACTTTACAATATGTGTAATGAAAACCTATTTAATTTACCTCGTATCGTTGTTCGTGATCTGTGGACAACTATACCTGGCTAAAATATATAATGAATATTTACGAACTATTCATGTTAAAAAGTAAGTTTTTTTTTGTTTTTGTAAAAAAAATTTTTAACTTGTTTTTAGTTGGACTGGCATTGACAAAATGGTGAACCCCTGAAACAGAATATTTAATATATGAATGCAGTCATGCGTGTCGGTTTTGAATTCATATAAAATTATATACATATATATATATATATATATATATATATATATATATACTAGCTGCCCGACCCGGCTTCGCACGGCTTTACTAATTCTCCCATTTACAGTAATGGTAAATAAAAAAATCAGTGAAAATTTATTACAATGCTGTATAATGTACCGGAGAGAAAATGAATAGCACCGATGGTTTCCCGACTCGTGCACGCAACGTACAACTGATGTACCCGTATTTCGCTACGGCAGTCTACAGGCAGATCACTCTTGCGCCGCTCATTATACATGCCCCTCCTTGTGGGTACGCCACTGCCGCGCGATGCCCGTTGCCATGGAGACGTAGAAGGCATGAACAATGCAAAATCCTGTTCTCATGCAGACAAAGTACCCACTGTTGCATGGTTTTAACCACCCATGGGATCTAATTTTCGGAAAATGTCATCCTGCGTAACATAAGGAACATTACTGTGAAGTTTCAAGTCTGTAAAATATATATACTTGAAAAAAAGGACAATTTTTGATATTTAAAGTACCCGCAAATTTCAATGGTGATGAGGACTGCACTAACAATGAAATAGTCGTTGCCATATAGACGAATGAAGCATCAACAAAGCAACAGCCGTTGCCATGGTGATTTCCTACCAAAAACTGGTAATTTTGATATATTACGCCCCCGAAACTCCCAGCGGACCAAATTGTGAATCTAAACCATTCTCGAATCCCCGTGAACTCACACAAAAAATTTCATCAAAATCGGTCCAGCCGTCTAGGAGGAGTTCAGTGACATACACACGCACACAAGAAATATATATATAAAGATATATATATATACACACGCTTTCGTTGCGTGAATTTGGATCAGCATTTCATGAAACAGACCGAAAATCGTTTCATTCGAGTTTGCGAAGAATCAATAGAGTCAAGCTAGATGGCATCTGAGTACGGACGGGGGTGTATTCCACGCGCAGAGACCGTGCATTCGGCACAGCCGGCGAGGCTGGACGGAGAGAGAGAGAGAGAGAGAGAGAGAGAGGGTGGTGATAAGGGCAGACCGGGGTGGGGAGGGTTCAAGGGGGGGAGGACACACCCCAGCGAGCCGACATCCATCACGTCCCTGAACCGGGGATCATTCATCTGATCCAACTTCGTGGACGGAGGAGAAAAAGGGGAGGCTCGTACCGGGCCGATGGTTTCCGACGTCACTTTGCAGAGGCGGAAAAATTCCGGCGTTGGAAAAAAAAAATTCCCATCGAAGGATGATGATACACTTTGAGTATGTAATTTAACGATACTCGTTTCCATCCCTTCCACGTTCAAATGAAAATATTTCCGAGAAAATCTTCAGGTATTTGATGAATTTTAATTTCATTCATAACGACTAAATTTTTGAAACCTGCTGACAATTAATGAATATTAATTTTGGTTAAACGACACTTGTAGAAAGCCTTGCAAAGAATAAATGTAAAGTTATTTTTTACATAATTATAAACGTAGAAACCTTGGTTAGTATGTTTTTAATGTTCATTTTACGTATATAAACACACATAGAAAGTCTTGTTTAGAGTTAAAGCATGATAAATGTATGCATAATAATAAATATAGAAAGACTCGCTGAGAATAAATGCACATTTATTTATTTATTTATTTACTACGATAAATGTAGAAAGCTTCGTTGAAGATTAATAAACACTAATTTTATGCTTAACGGCGGCTTCATAAATCTAGTTTATAATGAATGAATATTTTTGTATGTATAATGAATGACAAACGTAGAAATCCTCGCTGAAAACTGAGAAAATTAATTATATATTTAATGACATATGTAGAAAGCCTTTTTGACAATATAAATGAATAAATAATATATATTCGTCTAGCGTCAATTTAAAGACTTGCAGATAAAAATTATTTAATATTAATTTTATGCATTAAGAAAAATGTAAGAAGTAAAATTTAGAGTAAATATATATTATTTTAATATATAGTTATTAAAGTCAAAAACACCGCTGAGAATGGATAAATATTACATTAATGAATAATGAGAAATGTCTCATTGAGATTTAAAGAAAATTAATGTATGCACAACAGTTTATTTATTTTTACATATATTTTATGAATGTTCAAATTCTTATTATAAAAAATAAGTTATTATTCTAAAAATAAACAAAATAATATTCAAGTTTTAACAACCTTTAAACAGATACTTGTACAGTCTATAAGAAAATCTCCTATCATTATTTTTAATTAAATAACTAAAGGTCAGTGTACTAAATCAATATGTTAGTAAATGTCCTTTTATTTCTAATAATTTCTACTCATACAAGTGCAATAGCCATTTTGCGCAAACATATTTAAAGATGCATTAACTCACTTAAATCGTTTAGCCATTTAATGGCTGTCTCTTATAAATGTTTTCTTATTTTGATGTTTCGGTGATATATTTATAGACACACTCTCTCCTAGGAATGTCTGAAAATGATTTTACTGTACATAGTTTAATGTGACTTCGTTCTATTCGTAAGACGTCATGTGGTGAAGATACTATATCAACAAAAATGAATTACGTATATATTGGAAATCAGTTAGTAAGTTTTACCTTAAATCGTTTTCGTGCCACAATAAACAAAATGTTTTAATTCGATTCCAGGCTGGTCATTACAAACTGAGTGGTATATAATATTTGTGTTAATCATTACTCTGCAACAATTTATTTAAAGAGCAATAAAGTATAAAACTAAAAGAAAGTTTTGTAATAGAGGTGTGCCATACAACAATTATTTTTCCATGCCGGAATCAATTAGAAATACCAATTGTACGAATATTGTTTTTTTAATTAATTTCGAAAATCGTGTCGTAGTTACACTTTGATGTTGGTTTTTGAATTCCAGTCTAGTGAACTATGAACTATGGTGAACTGTAAGTAACTTTTGTGTAAGTTTAAGATGAGGAAATGCTTTTCACTAGTAGTTTTCGAAAACTTTAAAATTTGGAAGTTTAAAAGCACTCTATTCTATAACCCATGTTACTGGTTGGGCGAATTAATCGCAAACACACAAATCACATCACTTTAGAGATATAAAGCTAGTCGCTCATTTCTTCTGAGAAACTGCAGATTTAAAGTTTTAGGAGTTTACCGTCGCTGAATTAATTTATTAAATTTATAGTAACCGATTACAGCTTTGTTTTAGTGATACTTTTATACTTACATATCTA
Organism: Bacillus rossius redtenbacheri; assembly: GCF_032445375.1. Taxonomy (NCBI): domain Eukaryota; kingdom Metazoa; phylum Arthropoda; class Insecta; order Phasmatodea; family Bacillidae; genus Bacillus; species Bacillus rossius. The sequence continues at coordinate 32,938,160 of NC_086339.1, read as the reverse complement.
GAAGCTACAATAATTTTGAAACTGGAAAGCAATTAATTTTCAACCTACGGGATAAGCAAGTGAGAGTTTCAGAAAAAAAATTTAAATTAGTTAATTTTAAGTATTTCCTGGAGAATTTGTTACTATTTTTTCTCAGAGTGAGTAGCAGTATTTACTTCTATTCTATGCCGGTCTAAGGTATAAATGACTTTTTTTTCTAGGAAAGTAATTTCAAACCTAAAAACACTGCTATATGTAAAACGTTTAAATTTATTACTTTAACCTGTGAGTATCGTTAGTAAATTATGCATTTGCATTTTAATTACAGCTAGAAAGAGGGAAGAATGCTAACGAGTAAAGGTTTCAATCAAGCATTGCCTGAATTGAGGGCACCGTTTACACATATTATTAAATAAATATACTGTCGTCTGGGTGATTAAAATAATTCTTCAGCGGCCGTTTCATGCTTGGTTGCCAGACCAACCATAGTAGCGAGTTTAAAAACTCTATTGCCTTTCGTGGCTTGCCATTAAAAAATTCTCAGGCAATTCGAAGTTAAACTGGCCGGGAGCAAAAAATAAGTTAAATCTCTCGGGTGTTGCTGACAAGCTGAATTAGTAGTGTTTTCAAACACGCTTAATAATACATAAATCAGTTAAAAATTTAACAAGAGTACGGTCCGCGAGGAAATTTTAGGAAGTCAGTGTAACAACTGCGAGACGAAATTAGTTTTAGTTGGGGAGGTTTCGTGCATTTTACACGATGCCACTAAATGTTAATTTAAAACATGGATTATTTCGCAGACACTTGAAAGCATTACTGTGCATGTGAACGAATAAATTAAATAAATCTCAACTACTTACAAAATGAACATTGCGATTTAAAATAGGTAAATTACCATTCTGTAATGAGGCGTTGTACATAATGAAACATGATAATTTTTTTTATCTTTAAACTTCCGTGACATTATTTATTATTATTTATATATATGCAAGAGCCTATAATTATTTGTGGTTACATCTATTTCATAAAGGCTAGAGCTTGTCTGTTTGTCTTACCTCGCGTAGTGCAGAAACCTAGGGCCTAAGACCGTGAAATTTTGTGCCTATATTTTAAAGTGGGGGTCCGATTACACCTCGAAGCGAATTTTTCGAAAGTTATTTTAGATATTACAACCATTTATGTAAATTTACATTATTTTTCGTCTGTTTAGTTCATGCTTGCTTGTTAAATTAAAACAACTTCCACTTGATCAGGAGACCTGATATTTAAATTACTTATTCAGTTCTGATAACAGTTAATTTATTTGAAGCACACATTTTCCGCCATTTTGAAGTTGGACCGCCATCTTGAAAATCCGTTTCAATTTTCGAAAAAATAACCGAGAATCATTTCAATATTTGTATAAATATTAATTTAATTTAATATCACTTTTATAAAAAAAAGATTCGCCATTTAGAATTTTAGAATATTTTAGTAAAATTGTTATCAGTTTATAAATGTATTTCCTGCTGCAGGAGTAGGAATGTGGTGCGTGGTTCTGATGTCCGCCATCTTAAATTTTGACGTCACGACGGCCATCTTGAAGGACCTTGAACTCGACCTTCAAATTTGCCAAAAATTGTCCAAAAATGACTCAAAACTTAACAAAAAATTGCCAAAATTAGTCCAAATTTCCAGGTTTTAAAGGGGGGAAATTCAGTTAGAAAACATATTTAAAATATCCCAAAATTCAAAATTTCCGTATTTAGAGAAAATATTCCCAAATCAAGGAAAATTTTCCTGTTTTTATTCCAGAAAAATTAAAAAAGTCGAATTTCGAAGTGTCTCAAAATACATTTGCCTTTGAAAGAACCAACATTCTTAAAAGTGAGTTAAGACTCCTAAAGCAAGTCGCCCCTCTAGCCGCGCAGGGCACAGAATTGGCTTGCAGGTTTATTGTTCTTGTCTGGCTGTTAAAGAAACACATTTAGGGCGTTATAATTACTTGTTAAATTATTAAAAAGAACGGCACATAATATTTATGTATGACATGTAATGTGTATTTCAGTTTAGTTTTAAATAGTAATTCTGACTAATCTCAAACTCTCCATTATGACATCCGATGAATATTTCAATTTATTAAAAAAATTGTATAAGCATTCAAAACAATAAAAAATATATGATTTCTGAAAAATTTCATGACATTTATTTATCTGGATAAAATTAATATATATTTTATTTAATGTTGTGTCTTTTTTTCTAAATCGTTGAAAATATTTTAGAAAATTCTTTAATAGTATCATAAATAAAGCATAATCGTAAAAAAGGAATAAGTAGTTTGGCGTGTATACTATTTTATTTATTTTTATTTTCTTGTGTTTGATTAGCTTCCGAGATATGATTCATTATTTAAAAACTAAATTTAAACTTTTTCACCCTTTAAAAGCAAAAATTTATAAATTTTCATAGCCTAGTAATAAAGTTAGCCCTCTCAAATAAAATAGTTTTCCGAAAAATTCCTTTTTAATTTTATAACTTCATCCATTATAAAGAATTTGTACCTAAAACTATTTTATAAGTGTTATAGATTAAGTAGCTAATGTCATCACTTCAGGAAACAAGTGAATCAAATCGGAGAAACGTCCTTGCGAAACGAGAGAGTAGCCTAGCCTTTCTATTAATATTGTTTTTAAATATCATAATTTTTTAATTTAATTAGTTCAGTGTTGTGTAGTATTCATTATAAATACTTAAAAGGCTAACATCAATATTTTCACAGAAAGATAAAATTTTGTATGAAACAAGTAAATTTTGTACATCCAATCATTAAAATACTACTTAATATGTTAGCAATAGTGTTAAATAATTGGTTCTATGTTTCAACAGTACTGTTTCATAATTATTCAAGAAGTTAAATATTTAATTGTTGGAAAACAATTTTATATAAAAGTTTCTAATAAGATGATTTTTTTTCGAAATTAAGTAAAAGCAGCAGTTTTCACATATTACTGGTTATTACTTAACAATAGTAATTAAAATAATACGAAAATCTGTGATAAAACAACTAAGCTTGAGTCACAATTTCGCTGCCAGGAATTTCAATTCTTAGTGATATTGCTGAACTTAAAATAGTTTGGAAAGATATTTTTAACATACACCAAATCAATATGCGATCGACTGCTAGCACCCCGAGGACAGCGACTGCAATGTGCCCCTAGAAGTCAGGGGTAAGTGATACACGGAGGCGGATGAATCCTAAAATACTGTAAAGGGAGAGGATGGTCAGTAATTGCATGATCTAACAGAGACAACTTGTTTCCGCTCTTCCGCTAATTAAAGGCACATTGGGTGCGCACAGTGCATTTCTTCTCCTCTTGGCTGTTCTTCTCCTCTTGGCTGTTCTTCTCTGTTTAGCTGGTCTTCGCTTTGCGGCTGTTTTTCTCCTCTTGACCTATCTTCACTTTATAAATAACTTTTGGAGCTTCATAGCGTTCTCCATCTTCTCTTACGGGCTCTTTGTTTCATTCCTCTTTTCTTGGTTGCATTTGCTCTTCATGGCCATAGTAGCCTCTTCTTGGTTGCTCTTTATTTACATTTTAATTTATTTCTTGATGCTACGCACGCTTCCGTAGCGCACATGATCCTACATCCCTTAAGGGGGTAGTCTTCCTGAGTTTCAATATTTCCTTTTTGCACATGAATTTAAATAAATTCAAGGTATAACAGTAGTAAACTAATGTATTTCCTGCCACTGGTTGTGTGTTGTGTTCTCCCGAGTCATTTGAATAGTGAGTTTTTCCTAGATGAGGAGGGGGAGGGGGTCAGAGTGAGGGGGAAGGTCTGAGAGAGGGGTAGAGTCGGAGTCATGAGGGGGGTCGGGTAGAGGGAGAGGCTCTTGGATAAGGGGGAGGGTCTGCGAGAGAGGAAGAGGCTCTTGAAGAGGGGGAGGGTCTGAAGAAGGGTTGGGTCGGGGATAGGGGGAGGCTCTTCAAGAGGAGGGGGCGTGGAGGGGGCTTCGGGGTGAGGGGGAGGGTCGTGGAGGGGGGGGTCGTGGAGGGGGGAGGGTCGGCTTCGCGTCACCGTGTGACTATCCCCACGAGAGCGGCACCGACTGCAGCGGAGGGAGAGTTATGCGCGCCACCGAGAGCGGCCCATTAGTCGCAGGGGTCGCGCAGCTTGGCATGGGGGTGGAGCAGACGTCCAGAGTGTGGGGCGGGTCAGGTCGAGAGGAGAGGTCGCTGCCCGGCGGGAGCCTTGGGATACACTATACCTCGTGCGCGTTCCATCCTGCAGACCACTCAGTCACGGTACATTAAAAAAAAAAGTTTGTTATAAATTAAAATATAAAATCCCTTATAAGGAAGTAAATATGCTATGATGTCAATTCTTTGAGAAATTGCACTAATAACAAAAGGATAAGAATTTCTAAAATGTCTGTAATATTTTCTCTTTTTTTTCTAATTTGATATAATCAAATCAGTTTTAATCTATCGGAAGCAAACTTTTAAAAATAGCAAATTAAGAAATTATTTATTTTTAATGTTTACCATGTAAACTTTTATATTTCCAATTCAACTTAATCTCGTTATATGTACAGACTTAATAAAATACAACTCTGTTCTCTAATCCATTAATAGTAGAATTTTTAAAGATATATTCTAACATTCGTATCTTTTTGTTTGACAGAAATTACATGACACAATTTTGTTTTAACTTCGTATATAGATATATGATAGGACTTAATGAGCCAAAATACATAATAAATTTCACAGCTTCCGTTTTCCCCTTAGAGTAAAAACTTGTTTTTATTTATAAAAAAAAACATTTTAATATTTTTTGAATTGAAACTTTTTTAATACGAGTGTAACAATTTTCAAATTTCTAGCTTAATAAATACAGATTTCCAATATGGTGGCTGAGGCGGGTGATAAGATGTCGGGCTCTCTAGCAATATATAATTACTGCACTCTAGCATGTAAAAAATTATACTAATGGGGCGGTAGCACTCTCTAGCAGAAAAAAAACAAGATGACGGCTTTCAGCATACGAGAACAAGATGGCGGTCATGACGTCATATTAGCCAGCGATATATATATATATATATGTACATTTTTATTAGTGGTGGAAGGACAGTCTGTCGGTGGCTTCCGTGGAAGAAGGATCTTTCGTCATTTTAATTTTGTCCTCACCATGTTCGACTGAAGACTCCATGATTTACGTGTTTTATTAATTAAAATTTTATTAAATTTTGATAAGTTAATTTTTTTATCAATTTACAAAATTCCGAATTTTTTGTATGATAATAATGAATTTGCAATATGGCGTTTGTGACGTCATGATCTAAGATAGTGGAATGTTTTAGATTTAAATTTTTAATAATTATTTTTTTAATAAATATTTAAAAATTTTAATATATTCTAGCACAAAATATACGGTTTTTCTTGACGACGACAGTAACGATAGTTGCAACGGTTACGTAACTATTCAAAATGGCGACCATGGCATACTAATTATCAAGGTAATGACCTAGGCGCGTTATGTCAACTTGTAGATGCGGACTTTTAGCTGCTTTGCGGACTTTTCAAGCCACTGGCATTTTGAGGACTAAAAACATAAAGTTTTTCATCAAAACGGGAATTTTTCCCTTGAAATAAGAAATGTTTTATTTTTTAGAGTTTTTTATATATATATTGGCGGAATTTTTTTTCCTTAAAAACTGGACATTTTGGCTAATTTGGGCAAATGTTGGCAAATTTTAACTATTTTTTTTGCCAATTTTGGCCACTTCTGAAGGTCAATGGTCAAGGTCATCCTTGGCAGCCGCCGTGACGTCAGAATCCAAGATGGCGGACATTGGCACAAGCACCACACTCCTACTTCTGGCTAGGAGATACTATTATATACTACTGAGAGCAAACCTTAAATTAACTTATGCTTAGATTTTTAGAGTGAATATGCAGAATTTCTGTGCCAGCAGGTTCTTAATGTTTAAAACTTAGTCTTTTGCAGTATGTATATTTTACCGTCAGGTAACCCTTTAAACGTGAGTTTTTTCCTCTTTTTGTTTCTAAGGCATCATGGAACAACTTCTGCCAATTTTAAATGTGTTCAAATTACGCCTGGTTATAGCTACAAAAAATTTTATTTCTTTGGTGAGTACAAACAAGTAGTTAACTTTCACACCAGTAGCCTAAACCAAAGTGAAATTATTTCTGTCACTACGTTTTAAAATGTAAGCACTAGGAAAATTATAGAAAATTAACACGCAACATAATATATTTATTAAAACATAAGTAATATAGTAATAACATTAACATACACTTTGTGTGTCAGTAGAATGCGTTACATTTAAATTGTTTTCCTATTTTCAGCTTAATTTCCTACTCACACATAATGTATGTACTTGCAAATATATCACTGTATTAACTTTATTTGGAATGCGAAAGACGTTTGGTTCAATCACATATATACGGTCTTCGTTAAATATAAGTGTGTGAATATTATTTATCACTTAAATGAATGAAGCATTGTAATTTATTTTTAAACAGGCACGAGGTTTACCTTAAAATATATTGATAAAATACTTCACTAATTTTGCTACTGATCTTTGTTTCAATATTATTTATTCACCGTTTTTTATTTAACATATGTTTTTAACTTTATATAAGGTTATCATAAAATGTAGATGATGATATTTTAAATGACACACTTGTATATATTTATTGTGTATATATATTGTAGGGGCCTACAAATTGTTGCATATATTTAGGCTGTATCTCTTTTGGGTCAAGTAAATAAAATTATATTAAAACTGAGAGGTTTTTTATTTTAAAACAACATCTGCACACTACGTAATATAGTATTTCGCTATACATAGAGAAAAATAAATGTTTATATTTAATTTTAAGTGCACACTGATAAAATTTCAAACCTCTTCAAGAGTACTTATAAAATCAAAATAATAAGGAGAAATTATTCATTTTTTTCGTACAAACAGCATCCTTTAAAATTAAATTTCTCTCATGTAACATACTGTAGAAGTATCACCATATAAGTTGTGATAGATATGACTAGCGATCCCAAGAACTTTAAATCTAGCGAAAAGAAACCAAATCCTAAAAATTTTACTTTTGATACTACCATATCTATTTTAAAAATCTTTCCTCCATCTACAGTAATTGCATAACGTGAATTCAACAAGTTTAGTTTCTGAATTATTCTTTTGGTCTTATTAGCTTCAGTACTAGCTGATTCACATACAAATACAAGTATAACTATTTTGGAAAGAAAAAAGAGACTCAAAAATACAGCAGAATATCTCAAATTTAGCTCCAAGTTGTGAATGATTACATTTCTAAATAGTAGACTTAAACACAGGTACACGACGATCAAAATAAAAGACGCAATCACGTTTAGTAGAATGGGGAACCCGTACAGCAGGTTTATTGATTCAACCAGATCGCGGAGTTTGCAGTGCGCGCTCACCAGACGAATAATTTTCCGTCGCCACGAATGCACGCGTGTGTGAATATACCTACTCGGTAGACGGTTCAGAACATGTTCCTCCACCAGATTCAAGTTTGCCGGTAGACAGTTGACATGCACGGATGAGAAGAAAGCCACCAGCTCATCCAACGACCGATTAACCGCTTTGAACCGTTCGCCCAGAATGCTGACCACAGTGACGAGATAGATGTTTATTGTCAAGGAGACAAGTGTGGAGAGACAGGTGCTGACGTAGTAGAAGATAATTTTGCTCGGCAGAAATTGCCACGCCTTCACGTAGGACTCGTACACGCCGGCTCCGGCGAACATGGCGAAGCCCGATATCGTCGCCAGTTGGACGATGACGGACCTCCGGTACGCTCGCGCGGGTCTCTGGAGCAGCTCCGCGTCGACTCGGGTCGTCGTCGCGACGAAGGTTTTGGCGAAGCTCCCCTCGGCGAGCAGGTTGCCGCCGCAGCAGAGCAGCACGGAGCAGTAGCCGGCTGGGATGGACACCAGGTGGCTCATGGTCAGCAGGTCCAGCTCGTGGCCCAGCATGAGGAGGAGATGCGCGGCGCCGGTCGCCGTCAGGACCAAGGTGACGGCGCAGTTGTGCACGGTCGTCCAGGGAGGTCCTGCCGGGGCGAGTCCTGCCGCCGCCATCAGGAGGCGCGCCGGCCACAGCGAGGACTCCAGGTCCTCGGGGTGCAGCGATATGCGCGCCATGCTGCGTGCAGAGAGAGACCACAAGGACTGAGGATGCTGTTTGTACAAAGAAAGGGAATGATTTCTCCTTGTTATTTAGATTTTATAAATACTCTTGAAAAGGTCTGAAATTTTATCAGTGTTCACTTAAAATTAAATAAATATTTATTTTTCTCTATGTACAGCAAAATATTATAGTACATAGTGTTCCGATGTTGTTTTAAAATAAAATACTTTCCAGTTTTATCAAAATTGTATTCACTTGACCCAAATGAGATACAGCCTTAATATATACAACAATATGTAGGCCCCTACAATATATATACAATAAATATATACAAGTGAGTCTTTTAAAATATCATAATCTACGTTTTATGATATCCTTATATAAAGTTAAAAATATATGTTAAATAAAAAACGGTGAATTAAATAATATTGAACATGGCCTCACAAACTTCATATCTGGGGTTCAATCAGAGGCCTGTTTTAGCTCTTTTTCGAAAGCACAGCGAGCATTGTGTTTAATTTCGCCTTCAAACAAGAATGGGGCCTGAAGTATTCGCGGGTTTATTCACATTTCATAATTACCCGTTAAAACGAATCGATAGAATGTAAATATATTTAATGCAATTTTTATAGAATTTTCTTCTTTTGCTAAACAAAGTGAAAGTTGTTTTTTTTTCTTTAAATTATAGATTGTCAATTTTGTTATTGATAGCAAAAAATTTTAATTTTATTTTATATATATATAATAAATAATATATTATACAAATAAATTTTATTATACATTAAAAGTTATTTAGTTACAAAATAATTTAAATTAATTTCATTTCACCAAAATTATATATTACATATTTTTTATAATGAATTTATGCAAATCGTTGAACTTCAATGACAAAATAATTGTAAATAAAAGAAATCTCTCTTGTTTCTATTTTTTATCTCTTTTTCCATTTTATTTCTGAAGTCATCTTAGTCTTCGAGAGATAGTTAGTCCCCTGCACAACGAATTTGTAGCACCGAGAGTATCCCTCTTATTCACCCATTCACGAACCCATACTCGCTTTTTTCTTTTTTGATTAAACGTCTCAAATCGTGATTCAGATGTTTGCACACAACCAGTGATGCCTCGCGTTCTGCCATCTCTGCTTTGCCGAGAAGGAAACTGCGGAGGTCGTAGGCACAACCCCGTGTAAACTGGGAACTGCCGCAAGCACCGCCGTTGGAAAAAAGCAAGCCGCGATACATGCGCAGTGCAGGTAGTGATCCCCCCAAGCACACTTCTCCGTGTGAACCCGCCTTGGGTTGCGGGCGTGGTGTTCACACGCACGGCCACACTCGTGTAAGTCCTCTAGCGAAGCCTTCATTTCACAGACGAGAGAGCCCCACCCGAAGTTCCCCGAAGTTCATGCTCGCTTTTTTTTTTACGTTCTATCTCATTGTATAAACCAGTGTGTCATTAAATTTTGCGGTCGATTAGTATAGGTTAGCTACATTATAAATACTTTAAAACATTGTGGATGGTTGGTTATATTAGGTAAGTATAGCTACATTAAAAATACTGTAAAATCATTTTATGGTTGCTTAGCAAATAACTTTTTAATATGTAGCTATCCAGAGCTAGAAAAACCGATTACATGATTTCACGGTATCTTTAATGTAGCTTTCCTAACCAAATCAACAATCCACAATGTTTTAATGTATTTATAATGTAGCTAATCTAACATTTTAATATGAAAAAAAAAAAAGCGAAGATGCACGATCGTGCGTTTGGCTCTCTCGTCTGTGAAAAGAAGGTTTCCCCAACAGTTCAGGATCTACGCGCCGGTGGCGCCGTGCAGTGGCGTGTGAACGAAACACACCCCAAGACCGATAGTTTCGGTACGCTGACGGCCGAGTGAAGAATTTTCGGTAGACTCAGACACTAGGGGGGGGAAATCGGCTCCGCTCCAGACTGACTAAATGAATTTATTAAACAAAATAATTATAAATAAAAAAGTGAAATATATACATAGAGTGACAAATATGTTCAACTAAATAAACATAACGAGAGTCTCTAAAGGCGTGCAGCACGCCTTTATTTTTTTTCCCTAGAAATTGGAAATTTGGCGAAATTTGGCGAATGTTTGGCAAGTTTTGAGCCTTTTTTTTTTTTTTTGCCATTTTTGGCTAAAATTTGAAGTTCGAGGTCAAAGGTCAAGACTATACAAGATGGTCGCCAAACGTCACAATCAAAGATGGCGGACAGGCACCTCAATTCGGGAAGCCATCTTTTCAAAGACGAGAGAGCCAAAACCCGAAGTTCCCCGAAGTTCGTGTTTTTTTTTTTTTTTCAGTATCTTTAATGTAGCTATCCTAACCAAATCAACCGTCCACAATGTTTTAAAGTATTTATAATGTAGCTAACCTAACCTAATTGACCATTAGTATCCTTTTATCAACACCACCATATTTATTTACAATGAACAAATTAAACCGAAGATGCACGATCGGGCGTTTGGCTCTCTCGTCTGTGACAAGGAGGATTCCCCTCAATTTCGATTCCAGGGAGTCGCTCAGGCCATAAAACACAACTTTCCACACTTGCTTATGATTTCTTTGGTGTGCCCAGCTTTAATATGATTTATGTCACAGCTCTTAGACAAACCTGTAAGTTATCAAGCCTTTCCTACTGCGTATTGTTGAACGTTGACTCTTTTCAGTGTCTTTATATTTTCCTCCGCCGCGAACACTCACTCGGCAGAACTAATAGTAGAATGAACGATTTCCTTATCGAAGGATTGCATCAGTAAGTACAACAACTCTCAGAATACACGAATAATGCTAGCATATAGGTATCGCGTGCACTTGTCTCGCGCACTAAAGCTACTCTCATCTCTGACTGAGGTCTACACGACGAAGCTAAAAAAAAAGAGCAATTACGTGAAAGTTGTGTTATCGACAAAAAAAGCTTTCAGGTTTCGCAGAAACGAGCTATCGATGAAGGAAACAACGTGTTTCCGTGATGACTATCTATATTGATTAAGTGTCTGTACACTGAGGAGTTTTAACAATCCATTATGAAAATTAAGAAATTAAGTTGAAGGTATTGGCGGATCCAGAGGTTCTAGGATTTCAGAATATCCAGAGAAAAAATGTCTTAAAAATACTTAATTTGTATTTTATCTACTCACACTACACATAACATCCAACCACCAGATTGTATGATTCTACAAGAAATACATTAATTATATTAAAATATTTTATTGGTTTCAGAAACAATCATTTTTGTCGGCAATATTAATGTAGCAGACAACTGGTTTTACGGGGGGGGGGGGGGACACTTGCCCCTGGTGCCCCCCTTGGATCCGCCACTGTACATAGGTGCTTAATCCTTTCTTAAGTTCTGCACTGGTAGAAATTACTGTAAGTTGAAGGGCATAATTTATTTCTTGATGCTATAGACGCGTCCGTAGCGCACATGATCCTACATCCCTTAAGGGGGTAGTCTTCCTGAGTTTAAGTATTTCCTTTTTGCACATGAATTTAAATAAATTCAAGGTATAACAGTAGTATGCTAATGTATTTACTGCCACTGGTTGTGTGTTGTGTTCTCCCGAGTCATGTGAATAGTGAGTTTTTCCTAGGAGAGGAGGTGGAGGGGATCAGAGTGAGGGGGAGGTTCAGAGAGGGTGAGAGTCGGAATCAGGAAGGGGGTCGGGTAGAGGGAGAGGCTCTTGAATAAGGGGGAGGGTCTGAGCTGGGGGAAGGGTCGGTGTGAGGAGGGAGGTCGGGTAGAAAGAGAGGCTCTTGGATAAGGGGGAGGGTCTGCGAAAGGGGTTGAGTCAGTTATAGGGAGAGGCTCTTGATGAGGAGGGGGCGTGGAGGGGGTGGGTCTAGGTGAGGGGGTGGGTCATGGAAGAGGGAGGGTCTACGTCGCGTCACCGTGCGACTATCCCAACGAGAGCGGCACCGACTGGAGCGGAGGGTGAGTTATGCGCGCCACCGAGAGCGGCCCATTAGTCGCAGGGGTCGCGCAGCGAGGCATGGGGGTGGAGCAGATGACCAGAGTGTCCGGCGGGTCAGGTCGAGAGGAGAGGTCGCCGCCCGGCGGGAGCCTTGGAATAAGTGCGCGTTCCATCCTGCAGACCACTCAAGTCACGGTAGATACATTAAAAATAAAGTTATAAATTAAAATATTAAATTCCTAATAAGGAAGTAAATATGCCATTATGTCAATTCTTTAAAAAAATTGCACAAAAACACAAGGTTTGGAATTTCCAAAATGTTTGTAATTTTTTCTCTTTTTTTCAAATTTGATATAATCAAATCAGTTTTAATCAACTGGAAGAAAACTTTTAAAAATAGCATATTGTGAAATTATTTATTTTTAATGTGTACCGTGTAACCTTTTATATTTCCAATTCAATAAATCTCGTTACATGTACAGACTTAACAAAATACAACTCTGTTCTCTAATCCATTAATAGTAGAATTTTTAAAGAAATATTCAAACATTCGTATCTTTTTGTTTGACAGAAATTACATCACACAATTTTGTTTTAACTTCGTATATAGATATATGTTAGGACTTAATGAGCTAAAATACATAAGCCTAATAAATTTCACAGCCTTTATTTTCCCCTTAGACTAAAAATTTGTTTTTATTAAAAAAATAATGATTTAATATTTTTAAATTGAAACTTTTGAAGTGACAACGTCTAATAAATCGATGAAAGCCGGCTGCACGCACGAAAAAATGTCCTGTTACGCACATTGTTCCGTTATATTGTGTCCCATTACGCACATTGTTCCGTTACGCTGTGTCCCGTTACGCTCATTGTTCCGTTACGCTGTGTCCCGTTACGCTCATTGTTCCGTTACTCTGTGTTCCGTCACGCTGTCGGCGAGTGCAGTAATAATATGCTATGTTAAAATTAACTAAAAAATTATGGTGATTCATTTATTTGATGATATATATTTGATTACAGTTTATTTATATGAAAACTTGTTCTTAATTATATTCAAACTTCATAGCTAAACGCCAGATTTTAATATTAATTACAAGTCATCTACATGTGAACTGTTTAGTCGACTGTTTATAAAGTGAAGAGAAAAGTTAATGTATTTTTTATTGCCTATTACAATAACAATTTCGGCAATAAAGCTTAATTATTCTTGCATTTAAAAAATCTGATTACCAGGATAATTTCAAGTATTTATTTTATTATTAAAATAAAAATGATTCAATTTTATTCATAAAAGTATGCAATAATTTCATCAATGTTTTGTTATGACGTCACGTTAAACTATCGTCCGTAAACCGACTTTACAGACAACCAATTTTTTTACTAAGGGCGTAACAATTTTCCAATTTCTAGCTTAATAAATACAGATTTCCATTATGGTGGCCAAGGCGGGTGATAAGATGGCGGGCTCTCTAGCACTATATAATTACTGCACTCTAGCATGTAAAAATTAAACTAAAGGGGCGGTAGCACACTCTAGCAGAAGAAAACAAGAAGGCTGCCTTCAGCAGATGAAAACAAGATGACGGCATTCAGCAGACGAGAGCAAGATGGCGGACATGACGTCATATTAGCCAGCGATATATATATAAGTATACACACATTTTCATTAATGGTGGAAGGACAGTCTGTCGGTGGCTTCCGTGGAGGAAGGATCTGTACTCACCATGTTCGACTGAAGACTGCATGACCTACATGTATTATTAATTAAAATTTTATTAAATTTTGATTAGTTAATTTTTTATAAATCATACAAAATTCCGAGTTTTTTGGATAATAATTAGGAATTTTCTATATGGCATTTGTGACGTCATGATCCAAATAGTGGAATGTTTTAGTTTAAATTTCTAATTAATATTTTTTAATAAATTTGGAAAAAATATTAATATATTCTAGCATAAAATATAAGGTTTCTCAAGACGCCGACCGTAATGATAATTGCAACGTTACGTAACTATTCAAAATGGCGACCATGGCATACTAATTGTAAAGATAATGACCTAGGTGCGTTATGGCAACTTGTAGATGCGGACTTTTAGCTGCTTTGCGGACTTTTCAAGCCACTGGTATTTTTGAGGACTAAAAACGTAAAATTTTCCATCAAAACGGGAATTTTTCCCTTGAAATATTAAAAGTTTTATTTTTTGGAGTTTTTTTTTTATATATTTTGGCGGAATTTTTTTCCTAAAAACTGATCATTTTGGCTACTTTTAGGTAAATGTAAGCAAATGTTAAGTATTTTTTGCCAATTTGGCAAATTTTAAATGTCAACGGTAAAGGTAATACATGTTGGCCGCCGTGACGTCACAATCCAAGATGGCGGACATCGGCACAAGCACCACACTCATACTCCTGGCTAGGACATACTATTATCCTACTACTGAGAGCAAACCTTAAATTATCTTATCCTTAGTTTATTAGAGTGAATATGCAGAATTTCTGAGCTAGCAGGTTCTTAATGTTTAAAACTTAGTATTTTGCAGTATATATATTTAACTGTCAGGTAACCCTTTAAACGTGAGGTTTTTTTTCTCTTTTTGTTTCTAAGGCATCATGGAACAACTTCTGCCAATTTTAAAGCTGTTCAAATTACGCCTGGTTATAGCTACAAAAAGTTTTAGATTCTTTGAGTACAAACAAGTAGTTAGCTTTTACACTAGTAGGTAAACTAAAGCAAAATTATTTCTGTCACTACTTATTATAATGCAAGCACTAGGAAAATCAACACACATCATAATATATTTATTAAAACATAAGTAATATAGTACTAACATTAACATACACTTTGTGTGTTAGTAGAATGCGTTAATTTTAAATTGTTTTCCTATTTTAAGCTTAATTTCCTACTCACAAATAATGTATGTACTGGGAAATATATCACTGTATTAACTTTCTTTAGCATGCAAAAGATGTTTGGTTCAATCACATATATACGGTCTTAGTTTAAGATAAGTGTGTGTATATTATTTATCACTTGTCTGAATTAAGTATTGTAGTTTATTTTTGAACAGGCTCAAGGTTTACCTTGAAATATATCGATAAAATACTTTACTATTTTTGCTACCGTTCTTTGTTTCAAAATTATTTAATTCACCGTTTTTTATTTAACATATTTTTTAATTTTATATAAGGATATCATAAAACATAGATAATGATATTTTAAATTTCTCACTTGTATATATTTATTGTGTATAGATATTGTAGGGGCCTACATATTCTATAATATTCAATATATATTATATTTAGGATGTGTCTCATTTGGGTCAAGTGAATAAAATTATAATAAAACTGAAAAGTATTTTATTTTAAAACAACATCTGCACACTATGTAATATAATATTTCCTTATACATAGAGAAAAATATATATTTATTTAATTTTAACTAAACACTGATAAAATTTTAACCATTTCAAGAGTATTTATAAAATCAAAATAATAAGGAAAAGTTATTCCCTTTCTTTGTACAAACAGCATCCTTTATAAATAATTTTATCTCATTTAACATACTGTAGAAGTATCACCATATAAGTTGTGATAGATATGACTAGTGATCCCAAGAACTTTAAATCTAGCGAAAAGAAACCAAAACCTAAAAATATAACTTTTGATACTACCATACCTATTTAAAAAACCTTTCCTCCATCTACAGTAATTGCATAACGTGAATTCAACAAGTTTAGTTTCTGAATTATTATTTTGGTCTTATTAGCTTCAGTACTAGCTGATTCACATACAAATACCAGTAGTACTAATTTAGAGAGAAAAAAGAGACTCAAAAATACAGCAGAATATCTCAAATTTAGCTCCAAGTTGTGAATGATTACATTTCTAAATAGTAGACTTAAACACAGGTACACGACTATCAAAATAAAAGACGCAATCACGTTTAGTAGAATGGGGAACCCGTACAGCAGGTTTATTGAATCAATCAGATCGCGGAGTTTGCAGTGCGCGCTCATCAGACGAATAATTTTCCGTCGCCACAAATTAACGCGTGTGTGAATATACCTACTCGGTAGACGGTTCAGAACATGTTCCTCCACCAGATTCAAGTTCGCCGGCAGACAGTTGACATGAACAGATGAGAAGAAAGCCACCAGCTCATTCAACGACCGATTCACCGCTTTGAACCGTTCGCCCAGAATGCTGACCACTGTGACGAGATAGATGTTTATTGTCAAGGAGACAAGTGTGGAGAGACAGGTGCTGACGTAGTAGAAGATAATTTTGCTCGGCAGAAATTGCCACGCCTTCACGTAGGACTCGTACACGCCGGCTCCGGCGTACACGGCGAATCCCGATATCGTCGCCAGTTGGACGATGACGGACCTCCGGTACGCTCGCTCCGGTCTTCCGAGCAGTTCCCCGTCGACTCGAGCCGTCGTCGCGACGAAAGTTTCGGCGAAGCTCCCCTTGGCGAGCAGGTTGCCGCAGCAGCAGAGCAGCACGGAGCAGTAGCCCGCCGGGATGGACACCAGGTGGCTCATGGTCAGCAGGTCCAGCTCGTGGCCCAGCATGAGGAGGAGATGCGCGGCGCCCATCGCCGTCAGGACCAAGTTGACGGCACAGTTGTACACGGTCGTCCAGGGAGGTCCTGCCGGGCCGAGTCCTACCGCCGCCATCAGGAGGCGCGCCGGCCACAGCGAGGACTCCAGGTCCTCGGGGTGCAGCGATATGCGCGCCATGCTGCGGGCAAAGAGGCAACAAGGACGTGAGGATGCTGTTTGTACGAAGAAAGGGAATTAATTTCTCCTTGTTATTTAGATTTTATAAATACTCTTTAAAAGGTCTGAAATTTTATCAGTGTTCACTTAAAATTAAATAAATATTTATTTTTCTCTATGTACAGCGAAATATTATATTACATAGTGTGCAGATGTTGTTTTAAAATAAAATACTTTTCAGTTTTATTAAAATTGTATTCACTTGACCCAAATGAGATACAACCTTAATATATACAACAATATGTAGGCCCCTACAATCTAATACACTATAAATATATACAAGTGAGTCATTAAAAATATCATCTACGTTTTATAATATCCTTATAAAAAATTAAAAATATATGTTAAACAAAAAACGGTGAGTTAAATAATATTGAACATGTCCTCACAAACTACATACTGTCCGTACCAAACGTTGTGGTAGCTGGACTCCCTAGTGCTGTAGGCGCGTAATTTCGGCACGGCCCGGTCACACGCGGCGCACATTCGGCACGGCCCGGCACGGCTCGGACGTGTTGTCTCTGTTACAAAAGCATATGCGTGTATCGCTTTCTCATCGCTCCCCAGGCCACAACGCTTTGGGTTTCACTCGTCCTTATCATGACACCTTAGGCCCATATAATATTTTTACTATATAACGAGAAATGTAAAACCGATGGTGTGACTGATATTAGCAACCCCAAAACGGCCATGTAATCAACCCATATGAATGCAATGCACACGTTACCAGTAGTCTGAATTTCACCTCGACAGATATTTTATCCAATAATCATGTCTCCAAATGTTGTTAGTTGAAAAACAAGGTTAAATATTGATCTGAGTCGGTATCAAGGAATGTGTAATGAAATAAATATGTTACGCGCAAATAAGTTTAGCAAATGAAGTTTACTGACGGGGAAAAAAACGTATTAATAATATACCTCGTCACAAGTATAACTTTAAAAAAATCAATTACATGAAAATATAATACTCTCTTGGTAAAAGTGCCACATACTGTAGAAAGAAAATTAAATAAAATCACCCTGTACGGGTTATTAACTCTTTAAATTACATGAAACAATAAAACATTAATCTCAGGAATTTAAATCAAACTGACCTGGTCGCCGGTTTTGGTTCACTGCATAATACTGTAAAATGCAAAATTAGACTATAAAATGCCACTATACAAAATTATGAAAGATACAATATTATTCACAATAGCAAAATCGTAAGTACCAATGTCTACAGAATAAATACAATTTCCAAACAAAAATATAAAGGTATATTATAAATAAACAATGTATTGATAACCTCCCCCTTAAGGCATTGAAGTCATTGCTCACTACTTTAGCAATAATGTCTCTTTCTCGACTATGAATAACTTAATGAGGCCGTCGGCAGCGTCTACGTCCACGTCCGTCCATTTCCGTACGTCTCGTAACACGCGCTGCGAGATTGTCACGTAGCAATGTTTTCATGCTGAACGCTACATGTACCGACCTGCGCGCGCATCGCCTGCCCCTCCGCATCTTGCCCCTTCACCCCCGCGCTGTCAGCTATCACAACGTTTGGTCCGGACAGTATCTGGGGTTCAATCAGAGGCCTGTTTTTAGCCCTTTTTTTTCGTAAACACAGCGACCATTGTGTTTGATCTCGCCTTCAAAAAAGAATGGGCCTGAAGTATTCGCGGGTTAATCACATTTCATAATTAGGTACCCGTTAGAACGAATCGATAGAATGTAAATATAATGCAATTTTTATAGAATTTTCTTCCTATGCTTAACAAAGTGAAAGTTTTTTTTTTTTTAAATTTTAGATTGTTCATTTTGTTATTGATAGCAAAACATTTTAATTTAATTTTAAATATAATATACAAATACATTTTATTATACATTACAAGTTATTTAGTTACAAAGTAATTTAAATTTATAACATTTCACCAAATTATATATATCACATATTTTTCATAATGAATTTACGCAAATCGTTGAACTTCAATGACAAAATAATTGTAAATAAAAGAGAATTCTCTTGTTTCTATTTTTTATCTCTTTTTCCATCTTATTTCTGTAGTCATCTTAGTCTTCGAGAGTCTTAGTCTTCCCTGCACAGCGAATTTGTAGCACCGAGAGTCTCCCTCTTATTCACCCATTCGCGAACCCATACTCGCTTTTTCTTTTCTGATCAAACGTCTCAATTCGTGATTCAGATGTTCGCACACAACCAGTGATGCCTCGCGTTCTGCCATCTCTGCTTTGTCGGGAAGGAAACTGCGGAGGTCGTAGGCACAACCCCGTGTAAACTGGGAACTGCCGCAAGCACCGCCGTTGGAAAAAAGCAAGCCGCGATACATGCGCAGTGCAGGTAGTGATCCCCCCAAGCACACTTCTCCGTGTGAACCCGCCTTGGGTTGCGGGCGTGGTGTTCACACGCACGGCCACACTCGTGTAAGTCCTCTAGCGAAGCCTTCATTTTACAGACGAGAGAGCCCCACCCGAAGTTCCCCGAAGTTCATGCTCGCTTTTTTTTTTATGTTCTATCTCATTGTATAAACCAGTGTGTCATTAAATTTTGCGGTCGATTAGTATAGGTTAGCTACATTATAAATACTTTAAAACATTGTGGATGGTTGGTTATATTAGGTAAGTATAGCTACATTAAAAATACTGTAAAATCATTTTATGGTTGCTTAGCAAATAACTTTTTAATATGTAGCTATCCAGGGCTAGAAAAACCGATTACATGATTTCACGGTATCTTTAATGTAGCTTTCCTAAACAAATCAACCATCCTTAATGTTTTAAAGTATTTATAATGTAGCTAATCTAACATTTTAATATGAAAAAAAAAAAAGCGAAGATGCACGATCGTGCGTTTGGCTCTCTCGTCTGTGAAAAGAAGGTTTCCCCAACAGTTCAGGATCTACGCGCCGGTGGCGCCGTGCAGTGGCGTGTGAACGAAACACACCCCAAGACCGATAGTTTCGGTACGCTGACGGCCGAGTGAAGAATTTTCGGTAGACTCAGACACTAGGGGGGGGAAATCGGCTCCGCTCCAGACTGACTAAATGAATTTATTAAACAAAATAATTATAAATAAAAAAGTGAAATATATACATAGAGTGACAAATATGTTCAACTAAATAAACATAACGAGAGTCTCTAAAGGCGTGCAGCACGCCTTTATTTTTTTTCCCTAGAAATTGGAAATTTGGCGAAATTTGGCGAATGTTTGGCAAGTTATGAGTCTTTTTTTTTTTTTTTTTGCCATTTTTGGCAAAATTTGAAGTTCAAGGTCAATGTCAAGACTATACAAGATGGTCGCCATAACGTCACAATCAAAGATGGCGGACAGG
This sequence comes from Bacillus rossius redtenbacheri, assembly GCF_032445375.1. Classification (NCBI taxonomy): domain Eukaryota; kingdom Metazoa; phylum Arthropoda; class Insecta; order Phasmatodea; family Bacillidae; genus Bacillus; species Bacillus rossius. Next base: position 32,917,944 of record NC_086339.1, on the reverse strand, counting down.
CACCTCAATTCGGGAAGCCATCTTTTCACAGACGAGAGAGCCAAAACCCGAAGTTCCCCGAAGTTCGTGTTTTTTTTTTCAGTATCTTTAATGTAGCTATCCTAACCAAATAAACCGTCCACAATGTTTTAAAGTATTTATAATGTAGCTAACCTAACCTAATTGACCATTAGTATCCTTTTATCAACACCACCATATTTATTTACAATGAACAAATTAAACCGAAGATGCACGATCGGGCGTTTGGCTCTCTCGTCTGTGACAAGGAGGATTCCCCTCAATTCCGATTCCAGGGAGTCGCTCAGGCCATAAAACACAACTTTCCACACTTGCTTATGATTTCTTTGGTGTGCCCAGCTTTAATATGATTCATGTCACAGCTCTTAGACAAACCTGTAAGTTATCAAGCCTTTCCTACTGTGTATTGTTGAACGTTGACTCTTTTCAGTGTCTTTATATTTTCCTCCGCCGCGAACACTCACTCGGCAGAACTAATAGTAGAATGAAAGATTTCCTTATCAAAGAATTGCATCAGTAGTACAACAACCCTCAGAATACACGAATAATGCTAGCATATAGGTATCGCGTGCACTTGTCTCGCGCACTAAAGCTACTCTCATCTCTGACTGAGGTCTACACGACGAAGCTAAAAAAAAAAGAGCAATTACGTGAAAGTTGTGTTATCGACAAAAAAAGCTTTCAGGTTTCGCAGAAACGAGCTATCGATGAAGGAAACAACGTGTTTCCGTGATGACTATCTATATTGATTAAGTGTCTGTACACTGAGGAGTTTTAACAATCCATTATGAAAATTAAGAAATTAAGTTGAAGGTATTGGCGGATCCAGAGGTTCTAGGATTTCAGAATATCCAGAGAAAAAATGTCTTAAAAATACTTAATTTGTATTTTATCTACTCACACTACACATAACATCCAACCACCAGATTGTATGATTCTACAAGAAATACATTAATTATATTAAAATATTTTATTGGTTTCAGAAACAATCATTTTTGTCGGCAATATTAATGTAGCAGACAACTGGTTTTACGGGGGGGGGGGACACTTGCCCCTGGTGCCCCCCTTGGATCCGCCACTGTACATAGGTGCTTAATCCTTTCTTAAGTTCTGCACTGGTAGAAATTACTGTAAGTTGAAGGGCATAATTTATTTCTTGATGCTATAGACGCGTCCGTAGCGCACATGATCCTACATCCCTTAAGGGGGTAGTCTTCCTGAGTTTAAGTATTTCCTTTTTGCACATGAATTTAAATAAATTCAAGGTATAACAGTAGTATGCTAATGTATTTACTGCCACTGGTTGTGTGTTGTGTTCTCCCGAGTCATGTGAATAGTGAGTTTTTCCTAGGAGAGGAGGTGGAGGGGATCAGAGTGAGGGGGAGGTTCAGAGAGGGTGAGAGTCGGAATCAGGAAGGGGGTCGGGTAGAGGGAGAGGCTCTTGAATAAGGGGGAGGGTCTGAGCTGGGGGAAGGGTCGGTGTGAGGAGGGAGGTCGGGTAGAAAGAGAGGCTCTTGGATAAGGGGGAGGGTCTGCGAAAGGGGTTGAGTCAGTTATAGGGAGAGGCTCTTGATGAGGAGGGGGCGTGGAGGGGGTGGGTCTGGGTGAGGGGGTGGGTCATGGAAGGGGGAGGGTCTACGTCGCGTCACCATGCGACTATCCCCACGAGAGCGGCACCGACTGGAGCGGAGGGTGAGTTATGCGCGCCACCGAGAGCGGCCCATTAGTCGCAGGGGTCGCGCAGCGAGGCATGGGGGTGGAGCAGATGTCCAGAGTGTGGGGCGGGTCAGGTCGAGAGAACAGGTCGCTGCCCGGCGGGAGCCTTGGAATTCGTGCGCGTTCCATCCTGCAGACCTCTCAAGTCACGGTACATTAAAAATAAAGTTATAAATTAAAATATTAAATTCCTAATAAGGAAGTAAATATGCCATTATGTCAATTCTTTAAAAAAAATTGCACAAAAACACAAGGTTTGGAATTTCCAAAATGTTTGTAATATTTTCTCTTTTTTTCAAATTTGATATAATCAAATCAGTTTTAATCAACTGGAAGAAAACTTTTAAAAATAGCATATTGTGAAATTATTTATTTTTAATGTGTACCGTGTAACCTTTTATATTTCCAATTCAATAAATCTCGTTACATGTACAGACTTAACAAAATACAACTCTGTTCTCTAATCCATTAATAGTAGAATTTTTAAAGAAATATTCAAACATTCGTATCTTTTTGTTTGACAGAAATTACATCACACAATTTTGTTTTAACTTCGTATATAGATATATGTTAGGACTTAATGAGCTAAAATACATAAGCCTTATAAATTTCACAGCCTTTATTTTCCCCTTAGACTAAAAATTTGTTTTTATTAAAAAAATAATGATTTAATATTTTTAAATTGAAACTTTTGAAGTGACAACGTCTAATAAATCGATGAAAGCCGGCTGCACGCACGAAAAAATGTCCTGTTACGCACATTGTTCCGTTATATTGTGTCCCATTACGCACATTGTTCCGTTACGCTGTGTCCCGTTACGCTCATTGTTCCGTTACGCTGTGTCCCGTTACGCTCATTGTTCCGTTACTCTGTGTTCCGTCACGCTGTCGGCGAGTGCAGTAATAATATGCTATGTTAAAATTAACTAAAAAATTATGGTGATTCATTTATTTGATGATATATATTTGATTACAGTTTATTTATATGAAAACTTGTTCTTAATTATATTCAAACTTCATAGCTAAACGCCAGATTTTAATATTAATTACAAGTCATCTACATGTGAACTGTTTAGTCGACTGTTTATAAAGTGAAGAGAAAAGTTAATGTATTTTTTATTGCCTATTACAATAACAATTTCGGCAATAAAGCTTAATTATTCTTGCATTTAAAAAATCTGATTACCAGGATAATTTCAAGTATTTATTTTATTATTAAAATAAAAATGATTCAATTTTATTCATAAAAGTATGCAATAATTTCATCAATGTTTTGTTATGACGTCACGTTAAACTATCGTCCGTAAACCGACTTTACAGACAACCAATTTTTTTACTAAGGGCGTAACAATTTTCCAATTTCTAGCTTAATAAATACAGATTTCCATTATGGTGGCCAAGGCGGGTGATAAGATGGCGGGCTCTCTAGCACTATATAATTACTGCACTCTAGCATGTAAAAATTAAACTAAAGGGGCGGTAGCACACTCTAGCAGAAGAAAACAAGAAGGCTGCCTTCAGCAGATGAAAACAAGATGACGGCATTCAGCAGACGAGAGCAAGATGGCGGACATGACGTCATATTAGCCAGCGATATATATAAGTATACACACATTTTCATTAATGGTGGAAGGACAGTCTGTCGGTGGCTTCCGTGGAGGAAGGATCTGTACTCACCATGTTCGACTGAAGACTGCATGACCTACATGTATTATTAATTAAAATTTTATTAAATTTTGATTAGTTAATTTTTTATAAATCATACAAAATTCCGAGTTTTTTGGATAATAATTAGGAATTTTCTATATGGCATTTGTGACGTCATGATCCAAATAGTGGAATGTTTTAGTTTAAATTTCTAATTAATATTTTTTAATAAATTTGGAAAAAATATTAATATATTCTAGCATAAAATATAAGGTTTCTCAAGACGCCGACCGTAATGATAATTGCAACGTTACGTAACTATTCAAAATGGCGACCATGGCATACTAATTGTAAAGATAATGACCTAGGTGCGTTATGGCAACTTGTAGATGCGGACTTTTAGCTGCTTTGCGGACTTTTCAAGCCACTGGTATTTTTGAGGACTAAAAACGTAAAATTTTCCATCAAAACGGGAATTTTTCCCTTGAAATATTAAAAGTTTTATTTTTTGGAGTTTTTTTTATATATTTTGGCGGAATTTTTTTCCTGAAAACTGATCATTTTGGCTACTTTTAGGTAAATGTAAGCAAATGTTAAGTATTTTTTGCCAATTTGGCAAATTTTAAATGTCAACGGTAAAGGTAATACATGTTGGCCGCCGTGACGTCACAATCCAAGATGGCGGACATCGGCACAAGCAACACACTCATACTCCTGGCTAGGACATACTATTATCCTACTACTGAGAGCAAACCTTAAATTATCTTATCCTTAGTTTATTAGAGTGAATATGCAGAATTTCTGAGCTAGCAGGTTCTTAATGTTTAAAACTTAGTATTTTGCAGTATATATATTTAACCGTCAGGTAACCCTTTAAACGTGAGGTTTTTTTTCTCTTTTTGTTTCTAAGGCATCATGGAACAACTTCTGCCAATTTTAAAGCTGTTCAAATTACGCCTGGTTATAGCTACAAAAAGTTTTAGATTCTTTGAGTACAAACAAGTAGTTAGCTTTTACACTAGTAGGTAAACTAAAGCAAAATTATTTCTGTCACTACTTATTATAATGCAAGCACTAGGAAAATCAACACACATCATAATATATTTATTAAAACATAAGTAATATAGTACTAACATTAACATACACTTTGTGTGTTAGTAGAATGCGTTAATTTTAAATTGTTTTCCTATTTTAAGCTTAATTTCCTACTCACAAATAATGTATGTACTGGGAAATATATCACTGTATTAACTTTCTTTAGCATGCGAAAGATGTTTGGTTCAATCACATATATACGGTCTTAGTTTAAGATAAGTGTGTGTATATTATTTATCACTTGTCTGAATTAAGTATTGTAGTTTATTTTTGAACAGGCTCAAGGTTTACCTTGAAATATATCGATAAAATACTTTGCTATTTTTGCTACCGTTCTTTGTTTCAATATTATTTAATTCACCGTTTTTTATTTAACATATTTTTTAATTTTATATAAGGATATCATAAAACGTAGATAATGATATTTTAAATTTCTCACTTGTATATATTTATTGTGTATAGATATTGTAGGGGCCTACATATTCTATAATATTCAATATATATTATATTTAGGATGTGTCTCATTAGGGTCAAGTGAATAAAATTATAATAAAACTGAAAAGTATTTTATTTTAAAACAACATCGGCACACTATATATGTAATATAATATTCCTTATACATAAAGAAAAATGAATATTTATTTAGTTTTAAGTAAACACTGATAAAATTTTAACCTTTCCAAGAGTATTTATAAAATAAAAAATAAGGAGAAATTATTCCCTTTCTTTGTACAAACAGCATACTTTATAAATAATTTTATCTCATTTACCATACTGTAGAAGTATCACCATATAAGTTGTGATAGATATGACTAGTGATCCCAAGAACTTTAAATCTAGCGAAAAGAAACCAAATCCTATAAATCTAACTTTTGATACTACCATATCTATTTTAAAAACCTTTCCTCCATCTACAGTAATTGCATAACGTGAATTCAACAAGTTTAGTTTCTGAATTATTCTTTTGGTCTTATTAGCTTCAGTACTAGCTGATTCACATACAAAAACCAGAAGTACTATTTTGGAGAGAAAAAAGAGACTCAAAAATACAGCAGAATATCTAAAATTTAGCTCCAAGTTGTAAATGATTACATTTCTAAATAGTAGACTTAAACACAGGTACACGACGATCAAAATAAAAGACGCAATCACGTTTAGTAGAATGGGGAACCCGTACAGCAGGTTTATTGATTCAACCAGATCGCGGAGTTTGCAGTGCGCGCTCATCAGACGAATAATTTTCCGTCGCCACAAATTAACGCGTGTGTGAATATACCTACTCGGTAGACGGTTCAGAACATGTTCCTCCACCAGATTCAAGTTTGCCGGTAGACAGTTGACATGCACAGATGAGAAAAAAGCCACCAGTTCTTCCAACGACCGGTTCACCGCTTTGAATCGTTCGCCCAGAATGCTGACCACTGTGACGAGATAGATGTTTATTGTCAAGGAGACAAGTGTGGAGAGACAGGTGCTGACGTAGTAGAAGATAATTTTGCTCGGCAGAAATTGCCACGACTTCACGTAGGACTCGTACACGCCGGCTCCGGTGAACATGGCGAAGCCCGATATCGTCGCCAGTTGGACGATGACGGACCTCCGGTACGCTCGCGCGGGTCTCTGGAGCAGCTCCGCGTCGACTCGGGTCGTCGTCGCGACGAAGGTTTTGGCGAAGCTCCCCTCGGCGAGCAGGTTGCCGCCGCAGCAGAGCAGCACGGAGCAGTAGCCCGCCGGGATGGACACCAGGTGGCTCATGGTCAGCAGGTCCAGCTCGTGGCCCAGCATGAGGAGGAGATGCGCGGCGCCGGTCGCCGTCAGGACCAAGGTGACGGCGCAGTTGTGCACGGTCGTCCAGGGAGGTCCTGCCGGGGCGAGTCCTGCCGCCGCCATCAGGACCTGCACCGGCCACAGCGAGGACTCCAGGTCCTCGGGATGCAGCGATATGCGCGCCATGCTGCGTGCAAGAGAGACAACAAGGACGTGAGGATGCTGTTTGTACAAAGAAAGGGGATATTTTCTCCTTATTATTTTGATTTTATAAATACTCTTGAAAAGGTTTGAAATTTTATCAGTGTTCACTTAAAATTAAATAAATATTTTTTTTTCTATGTAATGCTAAATATTATATAACATAGTGTGCACATGTTGTTTTGAAATAAAATACTTTTCAGTTTTATTAAAATTTTATTTACTTGACCCAAAAGAGGTACAACCTAAATATATACAACAATATGTAGGCCCCTACAATATGTTGGCTATACACAATAAATATATACACGTGAGTCATTTAAAATATCATCATCTACGTTTTATGATATCATTATATAAAGTTAAAAAATATATGTTAAATAAAAAACGGTGAATAAATAATATTGAACATGGCCTCACAAACTACATATCTGGGGTTCAATCAGAGGCACATTTTCTACACACGTAGTTTTGCACATCTACTTGTGTCATAAATACACACAATTCTATTTACTTTCAATTTTTATATTTATTTAGCAAACTTTATTGGCTCTAACTTCGAGCGTCCTTCGGTCTTCCAAAAGTCCCGAACATTTTTTCGATCGTTGCCAGCACGTTCAAAAACGTCCATATGGCGCATTCCTATTGGCCCGTACGAACCGTAAGATTTAAACTTTAAGTCCAAAACAATTACACACAATTACAACAATAACCTAAATATTAAATGTTTTGCAGAATAAAACTTAAGCAAGGAAAAATGCGTGTATTAAATGTTGTAATAAAAAATAAGTTTTTAAATGAATTGTTGCAAAAGACTCGGTCCACAGAGTCATAGAGCGCATTCACATAGATAGATGTTTTCTTTTTATAATCAAATAACATTGACACTCGATACTGTTTTGTAATGATTCACAATATTAAATTTAATGTTTGCAAACGTAAATATAAACAAACAATCTGGGCCTATGTTTCAGCACAATGTTTTAAAGTATTTATAATGTAGCTAACCTAACCTTTTACAATGAACAAAAAAAAATACCCCGAAGATGCACGATCGGGCGTTTGGCTCTCGCGTCTGTGAAAATAAGGCCCACCCTGCACGACGAGCGCCGCAGCAACAGTTCAGGCTCTACGCGCCGGTGGCGCCGTGCAGTGGCGTGTAAACGAAACACACCCCGAGACCGATAGTTTCGGTACGCTTACGGCTGAGTGAAGAATTTTCAGTATACTCAGTCACTAGGGGGGGAAAATCGGCTCCGCTCCAGACTAACTAAATGAATTAATCAAACAAAAAAATTATAAACAAAAACGTGTAATATATATATATAGAGTGACAAATATGTTTAACTAAATAAACTTTACGAGTGTCTCTAAAAACGTGCAATACGCCTTAATTTCTTTCCCCTATAAATTAGAAATGTGGCGAATGTTTGGCAAGTTTTGAGTTTTTTTTTTTTTTTGCCATTTTTGGCTAAAATTTGAAGTTCGAGGTGAAAGGTCAAGACTATACAAGATGGTCGCCGTAACGTCACAATCAAAGATGGTGGACAGGAACCTAAATTCGGGAAGCCTTCTTTTCACAGATGAGAGAGCCAAAACCCGAAGTTCCCCGTAGTTGATGTTTTTTTTTTTTCCGTATCTTTAATGTAGCTATCCTAACCAAATAAACCGTCCACAATGTTTTAAAGTATTTATAATGTAGCTAACCTAACTTAATTGACCATTAGTATCCTTTTATCAACACCGCCAAATTTATTTACAATGAACCAAAAAAAAACCGAAGATGCACGATCGGGCGTTTGGCTCTATCGTCTGTGAATAGAAGAATTCCCCCTCAATTCCGATTCCAGGGAGTCACTCAGGCCATGAAACACTACTTTCCACACTTGCTTATGATTTCTTTGGTGTGCCCAGCTTTAATATGATTCATGTCACAGCTCTTAGACAAACCTGTAAGTTATCAAGCCTTTCCTACTGCGTATTGTTGAACGTTGACTCTTTTCAGTGGCTGTATATTTTCCTCCGCCGCGAACACTCACTCGGCAGAACTAATAGTAGAATGAACGATTTCCTTATCGAAGGATTGCATCAGTAAGTACAACAACTCTCAGAATACACGAATAATGCTAGCATATAGGTATCGCGTGCACTTGTCTCGCGCACTAAAGCTACTCTCATCTCTGACTGAGGTCAACACGACGAAGCTAAAAAATAAAGCAATTACGTGAAAGTTGTGTTATCGACAAAAAAAGCTTTCAGGTTTCGCAGAAACGAGCTAACGATGAAGGAAACGACGTGTTTCCGTGATAACTATCTATATTGATTACGTGTCTGTACTCTGAGGAGTTTTAACAAGCCATTATGAAAATTAAGAAATTAAGTTGAAGGTACATGGTAGTATTAACTTAATCCTTTCTTTAAGATCTGCACTGGTAGAAATTACTGTAAGTTGAAGGGCATTAAAACGAGTAATTCATCTGAAATAAACGAAAAGTTCTATTGAATTTCAGATAACTGGGTCTTCGTATTTCGATTTCCGAACTCTGTTTCCAGCATAAACAGGGCCATCACAGACATAAAATAAATAATTATGTTTTTGCAGTACTTTAATCAGTTTTTGAATTTTTTTCCGTGTGTATAGTGAATATTCTTGTGGATTCATTTTTAAGTAAGTAAAATTCTTACGTGTAAATTTACGACGATAACAATATATTAAAAAAATTCCCTGGATAATTTGTAACCAGCGTTCTTTCAATTTTAAGGTGCTGGTAAAGAAATACTTAAACATCATAATTGTATTTTTGACGTGACAACGTCTAATAAATCGATGAACTCCGGCTGCACGCTCAAAAAAGTGTCCCGTTACGCACATTGTCCCGTTACGCTGTGTCCCATTACGCTTATTGTACGCTTGCGCCGCATCTATATCTCTTCCACTCGATTGGAACAACCATCGAGTTGACTTTTTCGAAGCACATTAAACATGAAACACTCCCATTCGTGTCCTACTTTTCCTATCATCGTCCTATCCTTAACAGAATAACACAGATTGGAATAAGTTAAATAGCAAACATGTATAAAAGTTAAAGTTAAAATAATCTCTTCGTTAAAGTAATAAACATTATTGAATTAATGAGTGCAAATAAAAGTCAATTTATCAATTAAATTGTAGATTTAATATGCAGGCTTGCGGGGAGGGGGGGGTTCCTCCCAACCGCAGCGTGGCACCTCGCGCTTGTGTACAAAGATCCTGACCAAAACTCTAGCGTTCCAAAGGTGATACAAGGAAAGTAGTTCTCCTTCAGATAGGAGATCTGCAGGGCTAGTGTGGTGACAAGCAAGCAAAAACAACGCGCTCTCAAGAACGTTTTATTAAGAACAAGAATCCAGAAATAACAATCATGGGGAGGGAGGGCACGGCCTCAAACCCAAGTAAGGCACAAACCCGAAAACAACATTCCACTAACATGCCAATACTTAATATATTCATACAAATTAAAGCCTTAACCAGATTACTATAATTCATAGCCCATAACGCACATGAAAACAGATAAATCACAAGTAGTATCATGCCGATTATTCGATAAAGCAAAATTGCCCGATTAAATTTAATGGCACAAGATACTATGAGTCAAACAGGGCATTTCCAGACACATACCCCTGAGAGCATTTTTAATGTCATTAAATTCATACCCATTTACATCGACCTCGGTTATCACTCGCCACATGGCCGAGATCCATTAGTCTAAGGGTAAGGTTCGGCTGCCCCGAACACCGCCGAAAGTTCATACAACTTGTTTCAAAGGGTGGAGCGAGACAAGTCAAAACTATGGCAGGTTAAACTTGATTACATTTAAGTTTGACAATACTCCTTAAACATGAGCGAGTACGTTCACGCAAATATAGAACTTGCGAAGACAAAGCACATGACAAAAGCTATAAAAAATACTGATCTGAAACCATCAAGAAACAAGCCAGATTCACAAGGAAAACTTAAAGTTCGCCCGCGCAAGGGCATAAATAAGCACACGAAAATAAATGGAACATCTCTACATTAGCCAAGTTAATTTAATTCTCTTTATGATTACATTACATCCACACATTAAACCTAACCTAGAAGCACGATAAATACGACGTCTCGCTTCTCGTTCGGTCGTGAATCACTAACCTGGCAATAAACCCAGCTACAAAGAAAAATAATTATAGGTCAAAATGGGCGAACAAAAACTGAAGGAACAAGGCACTGGAAAAAAAGACACTGGCATGGTTGGCGGAAACAAGATTAAATTCATTAACCATTAAAATCGTAGAATGCCAAAATGAATTTTGAGGGGAAAGGCCGAGAGGGAATTTCATTACAAAGGCCAGCAAGAAACGCTACGATACAGACGTGTTCAACTGACACACCTCCTACACTCCATCGCAATCAGTTGTTATCAGTTGCCAACCCTACCTTTGTCCTGCCTCCGAACAAACACTCACGACCAAACCAGACAGAGAAGTGCCGTCAACCCCGTTTCTTTTTTTTTTTCCTAACCTAAGATAAAACTATGTGTGTAAGGGAGGGGTCTAGGTAGGGAAGACTCTAAGTGCGTCTCAGGGCAAGCCCTATCCGCTCTAAACATGCGGGTTTTTTAACCATGCAGAAAAGGTCACGTGCATCATGTGCTAGGAGGGGATTGGCCAGCCATGGTAGACGTTTTCGCCATGACTAACTCCCCTCACTCTAAATTCTAGACTAAAACTAGATAAGTTGGGCCCAGGTAAAACCTCCATAGACAGAGGGAAAACCCTGGGCACATACATGCAGGATGCAAAGGTCATGCATTATTACAAGCAGGTGGATTACAGGAATAGAAGGATGGTCCTGGAAGAAGAGTGGGGCGTGGTAGAAGTTCTACTATGCAAGGGGTGGGGCACTTGGACTTTTAGTCCGCATTGGTTTGGTCAGGTCTGGTCTTTTTGGGGGCGGCTTATGCCGTTTCCCGTCGTGCTGCCAGTTAGCACTCATTGTGGCTGTGTAATATGATCGTGTAAGTGGGGCGGTCGCGAACTGTGGCGTCGGACTAGACTCCAGAGTGGTGTCAACCCCCCCGGACAGCTACAGCACTACTCTGGAGAGGTGGCAAGAACGGGAAAGAGGGGAGGAGCAAGGAGGGGCGGAACAAAGGGGGGGGGGGGAAGGAGGGGAAGGCCGTCCAGCACGAACAGCGCTAGCTGTCCGCTGCAAATTTCACTCATTTTTTGTATCCATACGAAATAGTGATAATTCAATAAAAATGATTCAATTTTATTCATAAAAGTATGCAATCATTTCATCAATGTTTTGTTATGACGTTGTCACGTTAAACTATCGTCCGTAAACCGACTTTACAGACAACCAATTTTTGACTAAAAATATAATCTTCAGAAATATAAAACTTTCGAATAAGATAAAATAATATTAGAATGATGGCAGTCCTGAAGCTTTATTTCACCACTGTGCGCCGCTGGCTGAGGGTTGCTGCTTGCGTGCCTGGTTGCGAACTTGCTTGGTGTGCAAGTTGGCTGCAGCAGACCGGGTACGATGTACTGTAAGTACCGGAGCGCACGTACCGAACATGCACAACTAGTTGTGAAGCTAACAGTACCGTTAAAATAATTTGCAAGCAAAAACTGATGCGAATGAGCAATGAAAAAAAATTGAGAATAATGGAGCAAATATATTGCAACTAGATGCAGAAAGTTAAGTTCTCAAGTTGCGGTTTCTTGGCCTGGATTTACTCTTCTTAAGCTAGTTTGTTATATTTTTTTTACATATCTGATTATACTTTTACATTTTGGTGGGTAGATGCAGTAGCAGGCTTATTTTAATTTTCCTTTTACTACGAACGATTACACTAAGTAGCATAAACTGTGTATTTTTTCACTCAATTTTGTACAGTCTCCAAAAGTAATATAAATGTTTTTTAGTCCTTTATACTCGTTAATTGTTTCAGTGTTCATTATGTGTCACAAAAATAAACTATTAATGTAAATTCATGTTCTCACACAATTTTTAGCATCATCGTTATCTGAAAAGTGCTTGCGTAAAATGTCAGATGAGTACTAGCTCTAAGCATGTACATAAACATGAAATAACCAAGAAAATCTAGCCATCGAAACGTTTTTGGCAATCACCAGCAAAGTTTTCATGTAACAAAATAATAATTACTAAATTTACACTAAGCTTTTGTGTGACTGTACTGGTGGAAATCCATTAACCGGACCACCTACAAAGGGATGAAAAATTTGTATTGCTGCGAAATGTTAGGTTTAACTTTTCATAACGTATCTCAGGTATATTTCACCAAAAAATAAAAGAGAAGCGTAAATATTTCCATTACGGTATGTACACGCCAGAGGTTTCTATCTTTTAACTGGTGGCCTCTGTCAGAGAAGCCGTTGCCTTGTTTGGTCAGGCCATTCAGAACGCTGTTTGCTTCCACATGAAATATTTTTGATTGTTGAGCCGAAGGTAGAGAGGGTACATGAGGTAAAATCGAACATTTTCGTGTGTAAAATAATGAAAGAATTATAATTAATAACCCAGCAAATATTAGTGTAATTTAAACTTAACATGGCCAAGCATTTCTTTTAAAGTTTGTTTTGGCAGGCACACGCCACAAAACAACACTGGAATTTCTCTCGTATCTTGAGTACACATATTTCATATTTTAACGTTGTATTTGATGGAAAACTTCAAAAAAAATAATAAATCGTCTTGCTTTTTTCCCCTTGAAATACAAAAATTTTTCGCAATTGCTACAATTAATACTGGTCGTCACAACCCACGTTAAAGCCGATCTTTTTTGGCGTTAAGGAAAAAAGCATTTCCACTTCAATTTACTTCCAGCATACATACACAGACACATAATCGATACGAAACATTATTACGTTAGCTTCACGTTTCCTCCCTCTGCTATATGTGTGTAGCAAGACATAAAATGCCGGCAACAGCCGCGCGGTAGCTTCCGGAAGACTCGGACGTGGCCAGCACAATCCGGCCGGAGGTAAGTGCTGTGTGCGGAGCGGGAAACCTAAGATGTACATCATGTTCTGTCCCTGCCCGAACACGCCCGAATATTCACCTTCGGCCAACCTCGGGTTTATTTATATATATATATATATACTAGCTGCCCGACCCGGCTTCGCACGGTTATACTAATGGGAAAAAATTATGCCACATCTCCCTTTTACAGTAATGGTAAATTAAAAAAATTCAGTGAAAAATTATTACAATGCTGTATAATGTACCGATGGTTTCCCGACTCGTGCACGCAACATAAAACTGATGTACCCGTACTTCGCTACGGCAGTCTACAGGCAGATCACTGTTGTGCCGCTCATTATACATGCCCCTCCTTGTGGGTACGCCACTGCCGCGCGATGCCCGTTGCCATGGAGACGCAGAAGGCATGAACAATGCAAAATCCTGTTCTCGTGCAGACAAAGTACCCACTGTTGCCTGGTTTTAACCACCCATGGGATCTAATTTTCGGAAAATGTCATCCTGCGTAACATAAGGAATATTACTGTGAAGTTTCAAGTCTGTAAAATATATATACTTGAAAAAAAGGGCAATTTTTGATATTTAAAGTACCCGCCAAAATTTCAACGGTGATGAGGACTGCACTAACAATGAAATAGCCGTTGCCATAGAGACGAATGAAGCATCAACAAAGCAACAGCCGTTGCCATGGTGATTTCCTACCAAAAACTGGAAATAAAAAAAAAATAGGGGTGGACTACCCCTAACATTTAGGGGGATGAAAAATAGATGTTGGCCGATTCTCATAGATACCGGATAAGCACAAAAAATTTCATCAAAATCGGTCAAGCCGTTTCGGAGGAGTATGGCAACGAAAACTGTGACACGAGAATTTTATATATAAGATATATATATATTTATATTTCTCTGTTTATTTTAATGTAGCTATACTAACCTAACTAACCGTCCATAGTGTTTTAAAGCGTTTTAATGTAGCTAACCTAACCGACCACTTTTAATATTTGGATTCATTTTTTTCTGCACAAAAATAAAACAAATCCCGAGGTTGGCCGAAGGTGAATATTCGGGCGTGTTCGGGCAGGGACAGAACTTGATGTACATCTTAGGCTTCTCGTGCGAAGCCAGTGGTCGATGGTCCTCTCGCATCAACTCGACCTGATGCCTCGCTGCTGAGAGCTCCGTGCTTCCTGGGCGCTGTGTCATTCCTTCTTCGCCGGAAGAACCACCGCAGGGTCTGCTTCCGACACGTCACTCCGTCCTCGTCACGTGGCATCCGAACACGTGGTTCGCAGAACGACAAAACTGAGAGCAGCTGAAAAGTTCTGTATGACGAGCCGGAGATGGACCGAAACTTTGGTGGACTGCAGTGGCGATTCGTGATGAGCAATCACTGCAAAAACCAGGAGACCCAGTGATATTTCATAGACTTAAGTCATTTTAAAAAAATAAATAAATTGGTTGTCTGTAAAGTCGCTTTACGGACGATAGTTTAACGTATGATTGCATACTTTTATGAATAAAATTGAATCATTTTTATTGAATTATCACTATTTTGTATGGATACCAAGAAGGAGGAAATTAAATCTACAATTTAATTAATAAATTTACTTTTATTTTACTAATTAATTCAAATATGTTTATTACTTTAACGAACAGATTATTTTAACTATAACTTTTTTACATGTTTGCTATTTAACTTCTTCCAATCTGTGTTATTCTGTTAAGGATAGGACGATGATAGGAAAAGTAGGAAACGAATGGGAGTGTTTCAAGTTTAATGTGCCTCGAAAAAGTCAAATCGATGGTTGTTCCAATCGAATGGAAGAGAGATAGATGCGGCGCAAGCGTACAATAAGCGTAACGGGACACAGCGTAACGGGACAATGTGCGTAACGGGACACTTTTTCGTGCGTGCATCCAGCGTTCATCGATTTATTAGACGTCACATCAAAAAGGAAATTGAGGTCATCTGAAAAGTTCCTTCGACGAGCTGATTTTTGATGATTGGCGCACTGGTTTACCACAATGGCTAACCGTGATGAACTAAGCGACAAATCAACAGGCTCAGTATTATTTCGTGGACTTGAATTTTTTTTTCAAGTAGGCATTTACAGATTTAAATAGATCCTAGTTTTCTTTTGTCGTGATTTTTTTTTCTTTTTGAACAGCTATCCCTATTTCAATTGAGAATGTAATGAGACGAGAAGTTTATTTAGTATTGGTCGTTCCTTTCACAAGTTTCTTAATAAATTGAATAAAGAGTGTAAGGCATCGGAAATAACTCAAAATTCCATGTAACACGGTGAGAAAACGTCTACTCCTTTAAATATGTTAGTTTCAAGGCTGAAGCTTCACTGACTAGCTAAACTGTTGATACTGTATAAACATTTTGAAGATTTTTATTTTGGAATTCGCGAATTTTGCAGAACTGAATATATTCCCTTTATTTTTTTTTTAATGTCTATAATAAATGTTTCGAAGTCTCAACTCAACGTCCAATATAAATGCTTTATTTTTAAAAGTACGTAAAGTAATAATGTCAACTATTCATTTCTCGCAGTGTGTTGTTCGATAATTTTTTAAAGTGATAAATTTATCGGAATGATGGCGCGCGTATCGCTGCATCCCGAGGACCTGGAGTCCTCGCTGTGGCCGGTGCAGGTCCTGATGGCGGCGGCAGGACTCGCCCCGGCAGGACCTCCCTGGACCATGCTGTACAACTGCAGTGTCGTGATGGTCGTCATGGCGACCGCCGTGGTGGACCTGCTGGACCCCATAAATCGCGACGTGAGTCCCGTGGTCGTCTGTCACTTCGTGGGCATTGCAGCTCGCTACAGTTCCGTGCTGGTGTTCCTCCTCCAGGCCTTGGTCCAGAATGAGTAGAGACCTGTAAAATTCGCGATTTCAAATCCCTACAGGACAGACTCAATGATCCTCTATGAACTCGTGCAAATTACATCTGCTGATTTGGTTACCGACTCGTAACACCTGTTGACTGGAATGATCGTGGTTCGCTAATTCTTCTGTTAAAAGATTTTTTCATTTGCCCAGAGTCCTTCAGATAAACTGTGGCCCAAATCACTGAAGCAAAATAATGTCAAAAGTATTTGGACTCTACCCTATCGCGAAATGAATCCGCGAATTTGACAGGTCTAGGAATGAGACGTTCCATCATTGCGTCGTTTCGAGGATGGCCCGAGTCGAAAGGGTCCTGCTAGAACGCCCGGTTCGAGTTTACAGCAGAGCCACAATGATTCAGTCAGTCTTCATAACGTCCCTTGTTTTTCTTGTGGGAGCTGAAATATGCTTTTGTTTTGTTGTGGGCTTACACAACAGATCACCTTATTTTGTAATTTTTGTGGGTCATTGCCTAACATTTAGTATCTCGATGGTGATTAACATCGGCGTCAGCACCGTCATAATGATCTTGCGTCAAAGATTAAGAGCTGTTAACGTTTTGCTGAACCAGACTGTTCACTGCACTGAAATCGGACTAGTCTCAAACCTGTTGTTTCAGAGAGCGTTCAGAAGAAACTGCGTGTCATCTGGAGACTGGAATGCGTTTGAACACGCACAGCAAACAGAAAATAGTTGAGTTGATAAAAGTGCACGATGAGCTGTCTGATGTTGTCGGATCAATTAACTCCCTGTGTGGCGTAACTGTTCTTCTGGACATGATGGCAACTTTCATCAGCGTTGTGACGTGTATGTATTACAGTTTGCCACGAGGTGTTGCGACAAGCCTGAACTATTCTGAGCTGACAAATTTGGTCAACTCAATGTTATGGAGTTTTTCCTATTTCTTTAAACTTTTATTGGTAGTGTTTTCTTGTGAATCGGCGAGCTCGGAAGCCAACAAGACCACAAGAATAGTCCATAAGTTAACACTGAGTCGGATTGTCAATGCGCAAGAGACAGACACATTACGCCTTGCAGCCACAATATCCCAAGTTAAATTCTCAGGTTGTGGTTTCTTTGACATTAATTTCTATGTCTTGGGTTCATTTATTTCAGCTTTAACTGCTTTTTGTCATACTTTTTCAGTTTAGTAATTAGCTGAAGTTTATTTTTGGGACAAACTTAAATTGAGAGTATTGTGGTCGTATTATATATTTTTTTTTTTTCATAATCCACAAGATTCAGATTGGTTGGGGTAAAATCCTTATCTACTTGTATGTACTTAATAAAATTATAGTTTTAAAAAACTAAAAAAACGCTTTTATCTTTGTATGAATTTAAAACTAAAAACAATTTTATTTGAATTTTTTGTCCAAAAGCCAAATAATGCACCACAACTCTGTATAACTAAAAACGTGGGGTTCTCTTCTTTCATTTTCGTTTTTTACTGTATCCTAAAATAGGTAATAGAAAATTTAAGACAAATGATATCCAGCACCCCATTATTAATTTTAAGTTCAATATTGTTATTAAATTTATACAGTTATTTTTCGTTATGACTATATCTTAAAATTTTTGTTTTTACTATATCCTAAAATTAGTGATAGAAAATTTACTACAAATAATTTTATTACCAATAAAAAAAGTTTTAAGACAAATTAAATCTAGCACCCTATTGCTATTTTTTAAGTTCATAGTGTTATTAATTTCATATATTCATTTTCGTAATGACTACATCCTAAAAATAGTGATAGAAATTTTAATACAAATGATATCAAGCACCCCACGATTTTATTTATACAGAGTTGTGGTGTATTATTCGGCTTTGGGACAAAAAACTTAATTTAAAATGTATTTATTTATTTTTAATTTTTAGTTCATTTAACGATAAAAGCTGTTGTTTTTAAGTTTTTTTTAAATTATAAATTTATATTATTATTTTTAGTTTCAAAATAAATTTTCGTCATGATTGATACAGTTGTCATTATTCATTTTGTACTTCAATGTTTACCACAGTACATTATCATTACAGCACTACCACAGAACTGCAGACATTATTTAATTAATAAAAATTAAGACAACAATGGGTTTAGCTTGCCAGTTAAAAATTGTTATTAAATTAAATAACAAACTTTTATGGTTTTGAAAAAAACTAATATAAAGGAAGACTGGCCTAAATTTGTGAGTTCTAGGTAAAATGAAAGCTCTTGAGCGTATTTCCAGTATATGTCTACAGACTTGAAATTCGGCAGGGATGTTATTTATATCACATACACATTAACTGAGCAGGGGGATTTCCTATCACTAGCCTCCATGGAAGGTTACGGGATCATTAAAGGTTTAAAGGGCTTCAACCCTTATCCCGGCACATTTTCCACTATAATTATATTCGAAATATTTTTTTGAGGTAAGCAAAAGTAATCATTTTTTTGTCTCAAAAATATTCAAGTTTAAATGCACATGCTTTAGTAAGAAAGCATGGTTAAAATTTATGATATCAGAATTCCTGAACATAAATATGTCATTCTTTAAATGATTCGTAAAATGGGGAGTTTTGATTTAATGTAGTTTTTTGTACATACGCCATTGCAGTTTGGCAATGGTTGTAATGGAAAAAAATCCGAAAACTAAAAAATATTTATGAAGATAAGGAATTCACGAAAACAAGTCTGAATCAGCTGATTTCGGTCAAACGGAACCAACGATGAAATTAAAGAAGTAGGCCTATTATGTACAACACAGACTGATGACTACTTCCTCCTGAAGACGGGAACAGATGTCAGTTCCCGAAACGTTGTAACTGTTCTCATCGGAAATCCTTCTGTGTTCGTCAGTGCTATCATCGCTGTGTTGTCCATAGTACTAGTTTAATTTCATCGTTGGTTCTGTTTGTCCGACATCAGCTGATTCAGTCTTGTTTTCTGTGAATTTTAATGTTCATGTATTTTTTTTTTATTTTTCCATGACAAACAGTGAAAAACTGCAATGGCGTATGTCCAAAAAACTACAATAAAATTAAATATCCTACCATACAAGGTTTATCATAAAATAAACATATTATCAATTAAATGTGTATATATTATAGAAACAGCAAACATTTTAGCTGTGGATCTTTTACGTGCTCTTCTTCGTTAATCAACTATCTCAGGTGTTAAATATTATTAAGTTTATATATATAATAATGTCATAATTTCAAAATTATTGGAATATTATTTACTAGAGTTTTAATGCCAATGTTTTATAAAAGACACTCTTTTTTAAAATATATATATTTTTTTAGTTTCTTTTTAGGAAGACATATGTGTTATTATAAATATATTTTATTATATGTCTAAGTGAGATATCTGTAACAAACAAATTCAAACTAAAAAAAAATTACTTAAAATATCTAAATGAAACATAAATCACCTGATCAAGAAAGCTGACTGAAAGAAATCGTCAGTTTGTTTTTTTATTGTTCAGTGCGACAGATATTTTCAGAAGTAGTGACAATATGCTCTAAAGGGACGAGTTTCACCAACGTGTAAGTTGATAGAATCGTCCGATGTGTTTGAGGGTTCACATCGCAGGGAATTTTTAAGTCTTGACTCCGCTCTGCAGCCGGGGGAGGTGTGAAATAAAAACCTTATCAGGTGGTCACTTATGTTTTTTTTCCCCGCAACTACGAATCGCAGCAAGCTCAGCGCGCCAAAGCGCTATTCGACCCTCACCTTCGGTTCTGCCGCTCATCCATGATCATGAGTGTTCTCTGTGACATTTCAGAGTCGTACGATTGAATACTCGATGACATATAGGGCGCTTTGTGCATTCGATTTCCTAATATGTTCCAGAAGAAATCACAATGTTCCACAAGACATGTCAAATTTTTAAACCTACCATCGCCAGTAGGCTAAGCCGACAAGACTTTTTCTTAGCGTGCACACTTTACTCACACACACTCAAATGAGCTACAACATACGCAAAATTAAAACTCAAAATGTTTAAATGTTATTAGTACTATATAAAAATGTGCGTTACATTAACTAAAATATGAAAGCATGTTATAAGTTATTTGTATAATATAATTTAGATAAGTATACCTATATAAAATTACAATGTAGTAGGTTTATAAATGTATGTTAGAGTTTTAGAGAAAGTGGTTGGAATATATATACAAGATTAAATAGAAATTTTTGTTTGATTAAGAGTTGAATATTTTTAACAGCATATATGTATATGCTTACGTTGAAACTTTTTCATAAATACAATGTTTTGAATTTTTTTAAATATGTACACGTATTGGCCAAAGTTTACCTGGATATAAATATAAACAAACCAGTTTGACGGGTAATCGAACAACGTTTGGAGTAGTTAAAATGGATTGTATGAAACGTCAGTGTATATGTAATGGTTAGAGACCCGGAAATTTCGCGGATTCTTCTGGCCTCAGGATAGAATTCAAAGTTATAGGTGTGCTCGACCCATGTTTACTTTCCCATTGGTTGATTTCTTAGCGAGAACATTTTTATCCTTGTTATTTGGCACTACCTGATTCGCTTACTTCTCTCCTAGCTGGGCATCATTGGTTCACGGTCGTAGATGGGCGTGTCCAAACAAGTGTGGTCCAATCATGAACACAGGGCGAGAGTGTTTAAGTTTTCATTCTAGCTTGCGACTAAATGAATCTGCGAAATTTTCGGGTCTCTAGACAAATTCTTGCACTGTAAGAATACGAAAAAAATTTGAATATTACAATATGTAAAATTGTTGCGGAATAAAGGTTGAACAAAATATTAATTAAAAGTTTTTTTTTAACTTTAGAACTATAAAATTGATTCCAAGAGTTCGTCCATTATGAAATGAGACATTCTTTGTAGATATTAAAAAGTAGAAACACTTAACTTTTGATATTCAAAAAAAAATTAATGTGTGCATTTTTAAACCCCAGTGGTTCATTACTTTAGTGTTGTGTAGTCTCTTAGTTACAATTTGCAAAATTACTTACCATGTAGTTGTAAAAAGATTTAATAATTATTATTTTTTAGTTATTTCAAGAATAAAGATTAAATGTAATTTAAGGCAAACTTTTATATCAGCCCTATCTTGTACTTAAAGCATGAAATAATGTGGTGCACATATTTTGATTAACTGTTTGTATTTTAGCCTTTATATTATAATCCTTATTTTTTGAAGATCATTCATAAATCAAAAAATATATTTTTTTTTCCTAAAGAATAAAAAAATCTCAGGTTTATATGGTTTTGGAAAAACCTAATTTTTATTGATTAAGTAATTTATTTACTAAGAATAAACGTCGGTGTCCAGTCCTTGTCGAAGTCTTGCCAGTCACAGGCGCTTTGTGCGCTTCTGTAAGGCGACGTGGCCTGGAAGCACGAATGGGACAGTTCAACAGAGACTTATGGAAAAATTAAATGTGAGCTAGTTTTCCAGTACTCGCCAATGATGTGTAGCATCTAACCACGGTAACTAGCGAATTCAAGTGTTGTCATGTTAGCAAATACACTAATAATAATAAACTGGGACACGAAATTTAATGTAGCACTCTTTAAAAAATTCCGAGCCTGAAACATAAAAGAAAATTTTGTTTTCAACAACATTTAGTTGACGTGAAACACACGTAGTTTCCACATCCGCCACTAGAATTCGTTGCCGGAGCAGCTACGTCGACTATTGAATCATTCGATTTGCAGAGCGAAAGATTAAATTATATAAAATATGTAATCAACAGGCTCCGATAAAAGCGAAAAATACTTTTAAAAAATACTTACCCCCGCTTTGGACTCAATTTTCGACAAGGAATTTATTAAAAGGCGGGCTATCTGGTTAAAATTCACTAAGTAGTTAATACTGTAACGTTTCCCTTTGTGTAAACTTTGTTTGCCGCCATCCACCACAGATGGCAGCACCGTGGTCATACATTTACGTTCCACGCGACCTCTGTTCCATTCTTAAAATTTCTCCTTAAAAATGCCGTATACCGAGACCTAAAATGTTACACATCAAAAATCATACGAAAATAGAAACCTTTCTCGTCAGTCATTGACGTAATTTTCTCAGACGAATCTCTACTACATACATGTAATGGTGATTCAGCGATGGTTCTCTAACCTTGGGGAAAGCGAGTCTCACATACACTGATGTTGTGTTATTTTTATTATCTACTGTAAAAAAAAAGAAAAAGGAAAAAAGGAGTTCGTCTTGCAAGTAAGAGGAGCTCAGTTGTACTACTCAGTAATAAATGGTTCCTACGCTTAAGACCCTAGATATACATGTTATTCAACGAAGAGCGCATACAATTTTGAAAAACTATTAATTTCAAGATATGGAAGAAATTGTAAAGTGCACATTTATAATGACGAATTTTTACATGAGAGTAGTATGTTACAGCTTGTCCTGCTACTGCAGAAGCCTCATGGCATCATTTATGTCGCCGTATCTGAGCAGAATAAATGGCTGAGCGAGTTTTGCGATTGAGCCACCGAAATTGTGGGCCTTCAGACCGACTATGGCTGTCCTTTTCTGCACAAGCTTAGTGCAATGTATGGCGAACTGCCACGCGATAAGATCGAATGAGTATGTGTCTGTACAAACTCGCAGCTGATGCGAAAATGCCACTTGCAGTGTGAGAAGAGCCTGCATATATACAAGGCGTGCAACGGTTCATGCCTTCAGTTGTCGTCCGAACTGCAAGTAGATGTTTTCGTTTCATCCTACCAATGTGTACGTGAGCGTAAGACCTAGCTTCAGCAGTGTCGAGTACAGCTACTGGGATGCCGGATATCTGCGAACATGTACGGCAACCTGTGATTGAGGCTCTCAGCTCTGAAAGTACTCACACTTCCCTGCGTCCTTTTGACCGACTCAGCAGCTGGAAGATTGCTGTGAACCTGGAGACTGGGCCATGTATCACATGAGACACTGACACGAGCCATCCAGCCAGCATTCGTGCCACACCAAACTTTAACGTGTTGCAAATCGTTGCGACCTGCGATGCATCTGCGCAGACGCCCAAACGACACGAGTCTCGTCTTAGTTCCATCAGTGATCCTGTACAAACAAGCATCGAGGCGAAGCCCAGGTGTAGCCGTGATCGTAAACGTCTTCGTATATGTCTCGCCGAAACAGACATCGCTGACGAAGATAAGTTGAATACGCGTACTCCCGAGCCCGAGACCAGTGAACCAGTTGGAACCGGAATCGATGAGACAATGCCCCAGATTCGACGAGGCAGACCATACAGCATTAAAGACTTTGCATACGGAAATTTTAAAATCTCCAACTAATATTTTTTGTATATTTTTTATACATTTATGGAACATGAAATTTTTGCGTTTTTATGTGTTGTGTTTTAAGGTACCTGTGTTTTAGCAAATTAAAAAAAAAATTGAAATGGTTGATTATTTGACTCATGTAGTGTACCAGCAACCGCGAGTATATAAGTGAGGTGTAGATTGCAGGACCCTCAGTCAACCTCTGGCTGTGATGGAGTGCAGATCGGCTCTCTTCAGTAAGTTTCCTTATATTTAGTTGGTATCCCAATGACGACCTTGATGGATGGTCAACCATCAACAGCGCAGACACCATTGCCATCTTGGAGAACAGTGTAGTCCTCAATGATATCGGAGATCTCGATGGCAGCATTGAGTGCAGCATTAAAAGCTTGGTAGCATATAAATTAAGTTATTAAAGAGAATTGAGACACGGGTATCGATGTGAATTGCGCGTCGTATGGAAGTAATTTTACCTGATCAAATGCTTGAGGGTGCTTAGGTATGGAGGGAATTTTCTAAAATCAACCCTGAATACATAAACATAATAAAAATTAATTTGCACCAAAGAAAATTTTACATTTAAAAATCACAAATTACAATTTAATTTCAAGTGATAAATAATCAGGCAAAATATTTAAATGATCATATAATAATAGTGAATACAGTATATCAACCCAAGATTAAAAATAACTATAGTAAGTAAAAAACTATCAATCAAAGATTGATTGTTTACCTTAAAGAGCATAAAAAATATAATATTACCGACCATAATCTAGAATTTAATAGCATATAATTTTATAATAATACTAGTTTAAATTTTACCCGACAAGTAAGCTTCGTAATGTAGAGCCACGGGGGTGTAGAACTATTCAAATAAATGTACAATTAATATTAGAGCCTTATATGACTACATGTCGTAAAGACACCGCCATTAACACAGTACTAACACATAAAAAATTAAAAATAACATTGTATAAATAATATTTACATAGCTTCATAATTTATTAAAATAATTAAAATATTGTACCATCCAAAAATGAGGAAACGAGCTTTAGATGCAAAACAAATATTTCACTTAAAAAATTAATCGATTGCAACTATTGTAGGTACATTTATATTTGAAATAAAAAAATATATAACTATTCTTAATAAAACAGAAACAAAACCAACAGATTGGTTACAGAATATGTTCTGCGTATTATGAAGTGAAATCATTATTCTTAAAAGGAATAAGTTGACTAAGTTCTACAGAAGCTTTTTCTGACTGAATAGTGGGAGCAATTTTCTGAAATGCGAATAAAACGAATCTGTTAGCATTAAGGGGAGATTTTTGAATTCACCAGTGATATTCTCCATGGTCACATCTGATTGAGAGCTTAAGTCAAATCCCAAAAATGGAAGAATTAAGGTTGAGTAGAAAAGGCCATACAACATTTTGCTGTCGAATTCCTCCAGAAGCCCTGCGAAAGAGATGTGCTGCTCCCGGGGTGCTCCGAGCGACCTCAGAGCAGCTGTGAGCTCGCTGTGGTACCCTCGCAGCAGGGTGCCCACGTGGTCGGTCCTCACGTCGTCGCTGACGCTGCCGAAGACGAACTGGAGCAGGTCCAGCACCGGGGAGTTGTAGCTGCAGCACTGGAAGTCCACCAGCATGATCGCGTCCGCCTCGCCGCCGGACTCGCAGTGGCGGTACATCACGTTGTGCAGGCCGAAGTCGCCGTGGTTGAGCACGTTGAAGCCTGCTTCGTCCCTCCGCCACAGGGGCTGCAGGTCGTCGAACATGGTCAGGTAGCGGCGCCGCAGCCGGTCGGCCCAGCCGGGCCCGAAGTCCGGCCAAGACTCCACCTTTTTGAGAACAAGCGTTGTCAAACCCTCGGACATTTTCTTCAGAATATCGTTCAGACCTTTCTCTTGGAAACAGTACTTGTCGAAAACGGCGAACAAACTCCCGTCGTCACGGTGAATCATGACGGAGGCCGCGTGGAACCTAGCGAGTGTCCGTAGTGCAAGAAGGCTGTGCTCAAGGTCCAAACCGAGCGCTCGTTTCGGTGCCTTAAATCCTTTCGGTGCCAGGTCTTCTATTGCAATCAGGTAGCTGGGTGCGTCGCGGGTGTAATACACCCGTGCGCTGAAGTCAACGTGTCGATCACGCATCGCTCCGGATAACAGGGCTGACATTCGGGGAAGAATCTCGTTGAACATTTGTATCTCCCTGGTGAAAAAAGTGGTCTGCTGTGCCATGTTTTTAGTGGCTTCAAGCTTAGGAACAACTTTAACCAAGAGTGATAGTGTATGCTGCGTTGCTTTTCCCTGCCGTGTGTACTTTACCGTAACCCTACTGAGGCAGCTTCCTCCGTGAAGGTCTTCGTTCAGCTCAGCCACTCCTAAATCAGGCAGCACCTGGATGGTACTATCTTTCTCTGCCTCCCTCAGTATCAGCTGCATCAGCTCAACTGTTATCTCTTCAGTCGGGCCCATATTCAACTGCACACTGTTTGAACAAACACAAAGTGTAATATAGTCAGAGGTAAATAAGTACGTTAACTTTATTAATGTAAAATGTTTTAGCAAAAATATAAATAAAATATGTATAATAAAAGTTAAAATCGATACTAAAAATTAATTCAATGATGTAATATTGTATTACCTAAATGATTCCTCGACTTATTAATTATGTATGAGACACTTAAGTTTATTTTAAATTATTTTTAAAACTGCACAAAATAACAAATAACGCTGTTGATACAAGAAAAGTAATTCATAGACGTTATATAAACATCATGTAAATTTAAAAAAAAAATGTTTTACTATTTGTATTTATAAACGTGATATATTAAAATAATTTCACTATTTTTTTATCTGAGAATGGTTAGTGACACCTGATAATCATATTATAAAACAATTATCGAAAAACTTTTTCTATGATTACTTTTGAAGTTTACCTATATTAAAATTATCACATCATTGAAAAGTTCATAAAAACTGAACAAATACCTCTTTAAAATATTATGAAAAGCTATCTGAGTTATTTTAACTGTATTAAAACATCTGTGTATGATTTTTATTGGGTCTCTAGTAGGTAAAATACATGTCAATAACCGTGTATGCGTTCCTTGAAGTTTAGAAGCATATTAGATCTTAGAGAGGTACAATACGTGATAAGTATCGTGTCTCCTGATCTCGTAGTTTAGAAAATTGTCTTACAAACATGCATTTTATGGAAGTGTACAAGAGTTTCAAAAGGAGCATAAAAAATATTTATATATATTAATACATATATATGGATAATTGAATGTAAGCACTCATGTTATACATCCAGGCAAGTTCCCAGAAAATTATAAAAATAATTTAATATAATTTTTGCTTTTCAAAGAGTCAGTTTAAATAATTTTTTTGGCGTTGAAATTAGTTAATATTCTATTGTTTGCAGAAATGTAAACCAGAATAAATTTTACGTTTGAAGTGTACTTGTTGCAGATCAGCAAATAACCTCCAACCCACGCATGGATAAACTATAAAAAGTACCCTCACAAAATAATTATATACCTGAAAACAAATGACAAAGTCCTAAACTGGATTAGGAATGGCTACTAGAGGTGTGTTATTGTAGGTACAAGCAAAGTTAAATTTTATCTTTACGTCTTCTTTAATTACTATCCTTTCAACTGTAAATATGTACATTATAAATAGATACAAATAGTTTCTTTCACAAAATACATAGTTGAATAATTCGCATATAATACTGTCTAATACTGATCCCTGTAACTGTAACATTCAATGCTTGTACAAAATTATAAGCATAACATGAAACTTTTATATTTTACATTATCAGGTCCCGCAATCGGACTCTGGCAAAGCAAAGCTAGCCAGCTGTGAATGTCAAAAAGAGAAAGGGTCAAATAGATACATCGCATCATGCCTTAAACGCCTTACACTATTAACGTAGACCAGAAAACAATACAGAACTGGCAAAGCAAGATACAGTTACAACCAAAAAAAGAGAAAGTAATTAAAAAATTATTTAACCACAAAACCGTACGTACCACGAGACTACTTGACATGGTTACCCTAATGCAGAATTCCAAACGTAATTTCCAAGTGGCAAGCCGAAACAAATTTCAAAACGCTACATAACGATCACACGACGTTAAGAACAGGGCCACAACCTGTTGGTGCCCAAGCACACAAACCCAAGTTCCGCGAAGAAGCTTACCATGTCGAGATCTCGCCAGCACCGTACCCCTAACTGTCTTAAATAGTTACAAAAGGAACTACATGCTGCTCAAATGCAAAGTGACCCGACACTGTCGGTGGCTACAGCTGAAAAGCCTCGAGACCCAGCGCCGAAAATCCTCGAAAGCAGCGCCCCATAAGGGGAACAGCGCAAGCGCCGAAAACCTGAGTGTGGCGGATCAGTTACCAGTTGGAAGGAGAAGGAATCGTGACGTATCTAAAGGGGAAAGGAGGGGGAATGGGTAGGAGGGGTGACAAATACGCCGCGCCGAACTCAAAGTACATGACGTTGTCATTACAAACACATCAAATAATATTATTTACTACTTCACAAAAGAATGATACATTATTTAGCTAAATGCCTAAAATATATAGAGATTAGCAGGTTCATTATTTTCTCGTATAAAATCATTGAAAAAATTATATCTCTCTAACAATATTTAGAGCAAACAATGTTTATTAGTCACAAAAATCTCTTAGCATGTGCTCTGTGGCTCAAAATAGATTTATTTTCAATACTCTAATATAAATGTATCAATGAAAATATTTGTATTTTTCTCGCAGGAAAATAAAAGTAGAAAAACTATAATATCTTAGAATTTATGTAAATATTGTTTCATTCATATAATTAACATTTGCATTTGTTGTGCGTACATATAGAAGCATCGCGAGTATTTTTTATTATATAAAATATTATATATACATATATACATGTATTAATACAGTTGACACCCGGTCATCAGTGCGCACTGGGCTTTGAAGAGATCTGGCTTTTAAAGAACATTATTTTTATTTATTTTTTATGATTATTTTAACAAAAATTTGAAATGTAAGTTTTTATTATAATTTAATTAAATATAACTATTTTAAACCTTTATTGTAAGCCACGGGGTTTATATTTTGTTAAATTGGTAAACTGTTAGTAGCTGGATACTAGTAACGGTATATTTTTAATATAAGTACTTTTTTTTAGATTTTAAAAATGTGTCATTTAAGTGTAAATGTGTTTATAATGGCTACATAAAGTTGTTAAAATAATTTCCTTTAAGTAAGTTATATTAACGCAGCTTAATAGTTCCACTTAGTGCTGCTAGAGGTGGGGTAGTGAGGGTCAGTGATGTAAGAACCCGTCAGAGCACAGTTTTTATCCAGGATTTCAGGGAAAATACTACAGGATTTTCAATATAAATTTGTGATTAGTTTTCTAGACGAAATTTGTGTGTATTTTAGATTCTTTAAGAGATCATTTAAAACATGTGGTTTTAACATTAATCCAGAAAGCATGCAGAAGCAATTTAAGTTTTTGGGGTTTGTTTTTGGGGAAAGTAAATTTGAAATTTACTCCCAGAAATCTGTTCCCATAGTTAATTTTACCCTCCAAAAATTGTAAAGGGGGTGATACAGTTTTGTGGGTATGTTTGCATATTTAATTAGATTTATCCTCGATTACACTAAAATGCGTGCTCTTTGAATAATCTGTAAAGGAAAGGAGTTTAGTTGGTGTGGTACAGTGTAGAAAATAAAGCCTTTATCGATTTGAAGAAAACTTTTTCACAACCTCCCATTTTAGTAATTCGTTAATTATGAATGTTGTTCGTTTTGTAGGTAGATGCTTCCAGCCTTGTTTTGGGAGCAGTTATTTTTTTGCAAGAAGGGGGAAAGGGTTTTCAGCCAGTAATGTTTGCCAAAATGAGGCTTAATAAGAACTATTAGCGTAAAGTGCGTATGAAAAGGACGCAGTTGCGTGTATCTTTGCCGTGGAAATGTTTGAGAATTTTTTAGAGCATGATGAATTTGAGTTGTGGACCGACAATCAGGCCCTTACCTGGCTATTTTATCATCCCCGAAAGCTTGGAGATATTGGACGATGGATCATGCGACTGGCAAGATTTAAATTATAACTAAACATTTCAAAGGGAGTGAGAATGTTATAGCAGATGCTCTATCAAGGATGTGCGATGATACCCAGCAGTTCAGAGAAGAAGATGGAACATAAGGAGAAGATGAGAAAGTTGAATGGGAGGAAGTTAAATGGGATGAAGCAGAAGGTTTTGAGAAGAATTAAGAAAATTACAATGATTTGGGAATTTTCCCGGTAGTTTTCGTATCTCATAATAAAGATGAAGAAATAATCAGAAAACTGAAGAATTTACAGGAGCCTAGAAATGAGGAGTATGAAATTGTAAATGGAGTTTTGTATGTAGTTAGGGACTGTAAAAAATAGTTTTATATCCCACATGTTTTGAAAGACATGATTTTATGTTTGGGGAACATGGTATGATTGATAAAACTGTTGTTAAAGTTCAGAACAGTTAGTATGATACATGGACCTCGAATGATATGTAAACTAGTGCAAGTTATGCCAGTTGAAGCAAACTAGGAATTGTGAAATACTGCTTATTCGGTTGAGAAACTTACAACTTGTGCCCTTATATAGGGTCTTGAGTGGTAACAATAGCCTTTGGAATTGGTAGATGGTTTCAGTAAATGTTGTACTTTAATGCCAATAAGAGTTATGAAGAGTACACAGGTAATAAAAACATTAATAAGAAAAGCTTGGATTTTGTTTCCGGCACCCGAACAGTTTGTTTATGATAATTCCAGTTATTTTGTAATAGTTTTCAGCATATGTGTTTTGAGTGGGAAATCAAACATATTATTACCAGTCATTTACTATCCTGACCCGAATTTTGTCGAAAGAATAGATAAAAATATCAAAGTTGCCTTGACGATTTTTCAACATGTCTGTGTTTCTCACAACATTTCCTTAGTGTTCGCCGACTCGTATATGTTGCCCCCCCCCCCCCCCCCCCCTCCTTTTCGCTGAGCCAAGGACGCGGCTACAACCCAGAAGCCAAGCTACTTCATTTTAAGAATTATTCCTACAAAAAATGTTATTATAACGTAAACTAACTTACCTTGTCTAAGAGCTACAGCTAGATGTTCCTAACAGCACTTAATGAAATGTACTCAATGAATCTGTGACTACTAAACCAATGTAGGTCGCTCTTTTGTATTTAAATTTTATGGAAGTGTTATCTCCGAATGAATGAAATCTTGGATACAGTAAGATTAAATGACTATTTGGATATGAATTATTCTATTTGTTTGATTTTCTTATCAGATTTGCTCAGATTATCACTTATTTTTTCTTGCGTGACAGTCAACAAACTTAGCTATACACCCAAGGATAAACATTACCTCATGAAGTTGAGGAACAGTAGTTATGAAATTTAGAGCTTGGATAGTTCATAAAAAATCATCAATTTCACACACAGTAGACTCGCCATCATCCGCGATAATAGAAAATCATTAGTAATTGACCAAGTTAAGTTTAATCATTTTTAACTCACATTGTTGTTAATATTTGTAATAACCGTTTCGTTTCTTACAAAACGTTGCGCAGTTTTTAATTGAACCATTAGTTTCTTGTACCACAGAATTTCTCCCGAATAAATAGATTTTTAAAAGGGCATATATGAACTCATTCGTCGCCAAATGAAGCATAACATCGGATTGTACCAAACGTTAAACGAGAGGTCTTTGCAAAGTCCCGAAACTGTAAAAATTATCATTTATTGTCTAGGCACATGTCATAATAACAAAATTATTTCCCAGAATGGTATGTCCAACGTCTTTTCGTAAATGCCCAAGCTTAAGGACCAATAATTGAAGTTTAGGTTTTAACGCAATGTGCGTGCGAGTCAATTTTCTGTGGCTTCAAAAAGTAACGTTCATTACATTATACTGGAAATTATAAAAAAATATTAATAAGCAGACACTTCTCGGATAAAAAAATAGCATATAAGTGCAAATACGACCTCTCACTGTGAAGAAAAGCTAGCATAAATAAGAAACTGTCCGTACCTTTTAGCAAGCGACCAAGGCAAAGTTCATTTTCAGTGACACGTTGCAATAAAAATTCAGAGTTTTTTTCTACGAAACAAACGATCATTTCGCTATTGACATGTCTTGCAAACAAAATTTTAGCACAGGCGGGACTATTTAACCTCCTATCGCAAATAAACATATTTTTCGGTGGCAAGTGCAGCATAAGGTTTAGCAATGCGGATGCAATTATTTATTTTTTGCTTCTTACATTAGAGTTGAATATTTTCTTGAGATATGAATTTACTTCAGTAAACAGACATTTCAGTAGTAAGATCATACTTTAAAAAGAAAACAACTATGACCTCTTCAAGTATAAAAATAAGCATAGACTCTGGGCTTTTCTAAGTCAACTTGCATGTGTGTGTGGCAACGCGTATTCAGCGTGCCTTGCGCGGTTATCTATAACTCAGGCGGACTTGCTTGTGGTAATGGAGAGATAAGATAAACCCGTAAGATGCCGCCAGCAAATAGGTGATCTCTGCTATGAATGAGAAGAGAGGGGGCGAGTGCTGAACAAAGAAGACCGTTGTGCAACGTTCCTATTACGGAATTACCTTCTAGGCGCGCGGCGGAATGAGTTGTATAACCAGGGTGGTTCTGAACCATTTCTTCTGGAATAATGTTGGCAGGCTTTCACGGCCATTGTCTGAAGTCGCTTGGCTTCTGGGTTGTAGCCGCGTCCTTGGCGAATAATTCACCGACCTTTCGGTCGACATTGCAGTCACCATCATCAGGGAGCACTTACCTACTGCAATACTTTTCACTTTTATTATGTATCTCTTGTATATCTTTATATTATATATTTTAAAATTTATATTTTATATAGCTTTTATATATTCATATATTATATACTTTCATTTTTTATAGTTTCAATTGGGTTCTATAAGTCAAATGATTCAATAGACGACGTAGCTTCTCCTGCAGCGAATTCTAGCGACAGTTGCGGAAACTACGTGTGATTCGCGTCCAGACATGTAGTTGAAAACACTATTTGCGTACATTTATCACGTTCGGCATTATTTCAAAGGATTCTACGTGTTTTCTACATGAGAACACATTAATTTGCTCGTTACCGAGGTTAGGTGTTACACATCACTGACCTGTACTGAAAAATACTATCACATTTTTATTTATTTTTATTTTGCATACTGATGCGTTTTAATTACATGTACGACAGCGTAGCCCTAATGTTGGATCGCTTTTAGCTAGCAAGGACATTATCAATCAATTTTAATTGATATTGCTTTTGTTTGTGCTGTGTAGTCATGTTAAAATAATAAGCCTATACTATGGTTGTAAATAATCTTTGGATAAGCTTCAAAATGAACAACCCACCCATGGAGAATCGAGAGTTAAAATGATTCTATATAGCACACCCACTGAAATAATGTCATAACAAAAAAAATGAAAAGCAAAACAGTGTTTAAAGTAACTTACTGGATTTCACATAAGAATTTCTAGAATAAAATATTAAAGACTTTTGCATTACATTTTTATTTTTCACCAAACCTACCATACGTACAACAGTACTTTACCTTGTAAGAGAACTTTTTACTTAATTTTTTCTTGTAGTACGTCAGTATTTGTGTGAATGTTACACAACTATATTATTTTTTGTGCGCTATTCAATGGTAAAAGTTTTAACTAACATAACTTGGATAAGTCCCGACGTTTCACTTCGCATTACAGCAAGTATCTTCAGGGGGAAAAAGGTGGTGTGGCTGTGTCATGGACACAGCCGTGTGTTGTACGTGAATACGTGTACGTAACAGGTGATATTTTCTGTATAAAATATAAAATACGCTATTTTTTACCTTAACACCATATATATTCACTGTAACTATTTTACACTAATGTTTTATATATGCAATCGATAGATTTTGACGAGAGCTGACGATTGAAACGTTATATTGAAAAGTTATACTAAATGAAAATCTCGAAACGCAGCAAAATGACCTCAAATTTGGCGGCGCTTCCCCCTCCACCGCGCACGATGCGTCACAGTCCTCACTTAGCGTAACGAATTCTTTGATCCTTCAGCTATCCAGTGGTGTAATAAAATTTTGGATGGAGGTGATGGATATGTAGCTGCAACACCAAACTGTATCCCCCGATTTTCGTTATCATTCGTTTTCTTGAATTGCCTCCCACTATGGAAGAAATTTTAAAGACGTATTCACGTCAAAAAAAAATCCAGTGTTCGATTGAAAAAGAAAAAAATTGGTTGTCTGTAAAGTCGGTTTACGGACGATAGTTTAACGTCACAACGTCATAACAAAAATTGATGAAATGATTGCATACTTTTGTGAATAAAATTGAATCATTATTATTGAATTATTACTATTTTGTATGAATAAAAAGAAGGAGTGAAATGATATCTACAATTTAATTGATAAATTTACTTTTATTTGCACTCATTAATTCAAATATATTTATTACTTTAACGAACAGATTATTTTAACTATAACTTTTATACATGTTTGCTATTTAACTTCTTCCAATCTGTGTTGTTCTGTTAAGGATAGGACGATGATAGGAAAAGCAGGAAACGAATGGGAGTGTTTCAAGTTAAATGTTCCTCGAAAAAGTCAAATCGGTGGTTGTTCCAATCGAGTGGAAGAGAGATAGATGCGGCGCAAGCGTACAATTAGCGTAACGGGACACAGCGTAACAGGACAATGTGCGTAACGGTACACTTTTTCGTGCGTGCAGCCGGCATTCATCGATTTATTAGACGTTGTCACGTCAAAAAAAACACGAAGATGCCTGCCGTAACGCGGAGCGAACGGTAGGTATAAAACCGCCGCCACGATGCGGCACAAGTTCGGGAAGTCGAGATGAGATTGTCTCGTGAGACAATGGCTGCGTCCTAATCAACGTTAAGTGACGATGTTCGGCCCCCGAGAGTTTCTGCGACTCGGGGTTCCGCGAGCTGATTGGTTCTCGCGGAAATGCCGACTTGCTTCCCCGGGACCCGGGCGACCTCGGTGGTAGCTTCAAGCGCACGGCTCCGAGCGAGCGGCGCAGCACTCGTCGTGAAGGTGTTTGCTCCTGGGTGAAGGGAGGGGGAGGGAGGGAGGGGGGACGTCGACGTCGAGTCGGTCTGAACAAACTGCAGGTTGTGCTCGGTACGCATTTTTACCCCTCCCCCCCCCCCCCTTCACACTCCCCTCCGAGGGCGGCAGCGACCGTGGCGCTCCTCGTGGTAAATTATTCAAGTCCTCCCCGCGACGAGTGTCTTCTAGGAAGTGTAACCGCGAAACGCACACACACGCCGA
Source organism: Bacillus rossius redtenbacheri (assembly GCF_032445375.1). Classification (NCBI taxonomy): domain Eukaryota; kingdom Metazoa; phylum Arthropoda; class Insecta; order Phasmatodea; family Bacillidae; genus Bacillus; species Bacillus rossius. Next base: position 32,882,902 of record NC_086339.1, on the reverse strand, counting down.
CGGCCGCCCGGGGAGTGTAAATATTCCCAGACTTCAGTCGGAATTTTAGAGCAAGTTGCACGGTGCTTTACTTAAATCGTGTTCCCGCATTCCGAGCTTTTTTTTTTTCAGTTTTTTTTTCTCCATAATTTAAACAGCTATCATATTTAAAAAAAAACATAATTTCGTGTGTTTCTGGAACTACTACTACTTATTAATCAATCATGTATGCAAATTTTTACATGAAATGTTGAGTACCGTAAACAAAACAATCCCCGAACGTTGCAATTTTTCAATATAGTCGCCAGCTTCAAAATTTATAAATAAATTTTAAATAAATATTTTAACTATTTTTAAATGCATCCGCTATCTTGAAAATCCGTAATTATTATCAGATTTTAATGGTCAATATTATAAAATTTATAAAAATTAATTAAATTTTAATTTGAAAACATACTTTCGTCATTTTAAAACGGCGATTAATCCTTCCTCCATGGAAGCCACCGGCAGACTGACCTCCTACCACTAATGTCAAGGAAATATTACGCCAGCCAATATGACGTCATGGCAGCCATTTTGATCCGTCATTTTGGTGACGCACAGTGCAGATCGCCATCTTATTTTCTTCTGCTAGAGGATGCTGCCGCCAAAATAGTTTAGTTTTTGTCCAATAGAGTGTAGTAGTGTGTATTACCGTGGCTTCCGCCATCTTGACAGCCTTCTTGGCCACTATTTTGTAATTCGGTAAATTTTAAGCTAGAAATTCAGGAAAAATCCCAAAAACAATTATAAAAAATCACTTGTTAAAATAATTATTGGTTCGATAGATATCCATCATTATTTCGACCCTTGTTTGATGCAATAAAACATTATTTTAATTATAATTACCAAAACAGACAGGTAAGAGAAAAAATACAACAAAATTACAAATAAATAATTAATTACAGAAATTAAACAAGTAAAAAAAAGCAAATTACAAGTATTTCTCGGTGGTGCCTACAGTAAATTAAGAAGGCGAAGCGAGTTTGCAAGCCATTTTCATGTGTTTTCAGGGCATCTCCACGTGACAGTCGATTAACCAGCCACGCCCAGTAGGTGGCAAAGCACGTCCATTTGGTGGTCAGACATGTCTGTTCAGTGGCCAGGCATGTAATTCGTGACCAGCTGCGTTTTGATGTAAGCTATGCATGTCATCATGTTTGCCAGGCACGCACGTTGAGTCGTTTGGTCGGGCTTGGACGCCAAGTCGGTGGCTAACAACAACAAATATGCACTAGCCAGGAAAGCATTTCCAGTAGGTTGCCAGATAACCTCCAGTTGGTAGCCAGGCGCATCCAGTAGGAGGTCAGAAACATCCATTCAGTAGCCAAGAGGTATTTTTCGTTGATACTCGGCGAACATTTTAAACAGTTCATGCACAAAATCATGTGCATAGGCCAAGCGTCTCCGAACCAAGTGATAATTCTCTTCGATACTCGAACAACATTTTAAACAGGTCATGTTGGATGTCTGGCGTTCAGACCAGGCATCTCAGTAGCAGCTGGATAAACTAGTCTGAAGGTTACGCTGGTCTAACCCCTCCACTATGAAAAAAATATATACCGCACTGGTTGCTAGACCGAGAACAAGCATCGGGACGGGTCTGCTACAATGTCCGGCAGGACTTCGACAGCTTCGCGTTTAAGCTGAAGGAGAGGAGGCTGGTCGTGAACATGGATACCTGGTAAAGAGTATAGTGAAGGAGACTTGTTGTGAACAGGGTGTATTGTGGAGAGCTTAGTTGAGGAGACTGTGTGTGAACATGGATTTGTGGTTAAGGGCTTGGTGGAATATGCTCGTTGTTAAAAAGGATTCTTGGTGGAGGGCTCTGTGGAGAGGACTCGTATAAAGAAATGTTTGTTGGTGTGCTTGGTGGAGGAGGTTATTTTTTAGACAAATGCGTGGTGGAAGGCTCGTTGCAAAAAGGGGATGTGTGGTGGAAGGTTGGCGAAGAATGCTCGTTGTAAACCGGAGGGTTTGAGGGAGGAAGCTTGTTGTGAACAATATATGTGTGGTGAATAGCTTGGTGGAGGAGACTCGTTGTGAAGAGGAATGTTTAGTGGAGGGTTGGTGAATGAGGCTGTTGTGAAAAGGGAGGTTTGGTGTAATAGGCTTGTTGTGAAAAGGGATTTTTGGTGGTCGGCTTGGCGGAGAAGGGATTTATGGTGAAAAGTTTGGAGGAGGAGGCTCGTTTTAAAAATATATTCGTAGTGGAGAATCTTTATGAACATGAATGCGTGGTGGAGGTATTGATGGAGAAGGTTCGTTGTGTGCAGTGATGTATGGTGGAGAGCTTGGTGGAGGAGACTCGAGCCCTTGATAGTTGTTACATCATTGAATTACTGTGTTTGTTACTTTTATAAAATTTAAAATCCACGAACCTAATAAGCGTTTTTTTTTTTTTGTCATTTTTCAAACCAAAACTCTTCGCGGAGTTGAGTAAAACAATATTTGTTAGCAGACTACTGCAGGAATTAAAAATAAAATTACTCTACAGAAAATGGCTCGAACGATTCAGTGATATTACGATTTTCAACCTCGCTGTAGTGATCAGTCACGTTATGCGTTTCTTCGCTTCTCCTCCCCCCCCCCCCGGGTCAACCCCCTTGAGCTTCATCAAGCGTGTGGGCAGACGCAAAACTATCCCTCGCTACAATTTAATGAAGGTAGCAATTTATCTCCAGTCTGATGACAGCAAGTCCTGTGCACCGAATAAAGTAAAAAAAAAAAAAATCCCATCCAACGCAAAACGTTATCAACAGAGAAATACTGATAAAGGTCACTCTTCCAATTAAATCTGTACTAAAACTCATACCCAGAGATACTATACTGGCTGTGTCCTAATATGAAAGACTACCATAAATTTGCACTTTCAGCAAAAATAATGGAAAAGTTTAAAATTAATTTAGACGTACTTGACAAATTGAAGAATTCACTGATATGTGCTGATATTTTTATTATTCACTCCATTACTAAATAAAAAGGTAGCTACGTCGGCCATTATAATAAGATGCCTTTTTATGGTTAACATTTTCAAATTTTTTTGACGAGAAACTAAAATATTGCATTTAATATAACTTAATTGTTTGCTTATATAACTTACGTTAAACGAAAGTTAGTACTATGTACGACCACCTAAAACAATACACTTTTAGGAGCTACGCCAGTATTTTATAGAAAGTTCCGAAATTTGAAGTAAAATGGCACCCGAATAAAATATTCTTCGTCTGGAAACACTTGTTGGTCCAAATAGCGATTTTTCAGTAAATTTATTGTATTTAAGATAAAGGGTTGCCAACTAAGTAACAAGTCCCTTCCCGTGTGTATTTTGTTTATTTTTTTCATTTTCAGTGTTTGACGTTTTAAAGTCAAAGGTCAAATTACGAGGACAATGAATTTGTTGTACGCAAACGTTTAATTTGTATGTACGTTGTCGTGAAATAAACCCCTCGACGTTAATATCGACTGGCAACCATGGTATTCAACAGTAACTTTGTAAATTGCACTTTATTGGTATGTAAAAACTCAATTACAAATACACCTTAAAATTTTCTTTTATAAAATAAATTTTAAAAATGTTATCGACCATTCATTTTGTTTTCAATTGGGGCAGCCAATCGGTTACTCTGTCTAGGCTAAGTGATATTTATGTATGGGTGGTGAAACAATATATTTTGCATGTAATAAACAGTCACTATACTACTGTAAATATTGTTGTACGTGGCTGGGTGTATTAGAATGCTTCGTTTTGGATTTTAGGGCCTCATTTTTTCGATGAAATGTTAAACACAAGCCCATTAAAAAACTGGGGTCCACGAAATGACCCAACCGAGTAAATTACTTTAGGAAGTGACATTTATATTCTATGTTATAAAAAAGGATCAAGATTTAAAAAATCAGAAAAAAAATAAACATAGCCCAGATCCAGCTGCAAAACGTGACCTAGATGAACCGTTATGTGTGACGTAACCTCGTAGAAGCCATGAAATATGAGGGACCCGGGGTCCGAATAGACAAACTACAACGTCACATTCGTGGTTCATTAAACACCAGTTCAACGCGAAGCGGATGTTTCCCACACTCTGTCGCAGCCGGCAGCAGTGTCAGAACCACGTGAATGAACTGTGGGGAGAGTGCGACAGTCCATTTATCTGGCGTCGACGAAATTCTCCGAGCCGTCAAACTGAACATAACTTACATTCTAAACATGGAACTGTGACAACTGCTGTAAATCGTTCAAATGTGACAGGAAAACTCTTTTTAAGCAGCTACAAGCCTACATGACAACCACCATTTTATTATTTGTTACGGTCTTGGAGTTTAAATTAAATGTTTTTCCCTGAAATATTTTGTCAAATTTCCTGCGAGTGAAATATTTAATATTTAATACTTGTTTTTTGTTTAAAATTAACATTATTGTTCATAGGGTTGGCCCGCTTTAGTAGTCACTGTCTCTATTACTTCGTAGTGCAGGTTTAAATCTTCCTTAGTTTAAAGAGATCATCTTTTTTTTTTTGGTTGGCATTTCATACTATCAATACCTTACGGTAGCAGAAGGGATTGTTTTTTGACTGGAACGTTTGAGTCAGACTTAACATGTCTTAAAACAAAATATGTGACAACTACCAGGAATCAATTAGATTTAGCAAGAAAACGTTAAATATATTAAATTTAGTATTATTCGGAGCATGTTTAACAGTTTTCCAGTAAAGGAGCCATTGAATAATACAAGTTATCATTGCTTTTTTAGAAGGTTGAGACGAGTAAAAATGGCAGAATGTACCAACGTTTCGCTCTACATTGCAGCAGGCATCTTCAAGATAGACAAATAGAGACCTAGATGGTGGTAAGTATCTACATACATATACTGCCAGGTGTCTTCTTCAGGAACTATCAATATGCCAATACGTGCTAGATGGAGTGTAATAATTTTTATACAATTCAGCATCTCCAGCCAGTGGGGCAAACACCCCCATGCCCCCCGTTTGTGTTCAATGCTGTGCAAGAAACACATAAAAAATTATTTCCATGTGTGCGTTTATAAGGATGCTCGTTTATACAGGCCAAACAATAAGAGGAAGGCAAGAATATTATACGGTCGAGCAACTGAGAGAAAGTTCAAAAGAGAAAAAAAGATTTACACGAGAGAATATAATTGAATTAATTACTCAAACAGTTCAAAATAATTAACTTGAAGAACGTAACAGAGTGAGTACAGTGAAAAGGAATCTGAGCCTTTTAACGTAGTGCTAACCTTTGTCTTGCCGCAAGGTAGCCAGGAGCTGAAGTCTGTGGCCACTATTTTCGAAATGAACGCCGGTAAATAGGTCCCCTCTCCTCCCCCCCCCCCCCCCAACAAACACTTCCAGATCAATCAGATTAGATCATTAATCGTCTCGTTCCAGTATTTATATTAGTACTATTTTGCTAAACACGCAAAATGTATCGCAATAAGGCAAACTATGTCATGTGTTTAAATAAACATATAATGCAGCCAGTTATAAATGTGTGGTGTTTTACCTCCAAAAACTATTTTTCATCCCTTGCACTAATGCGTGGTCGTATAACTTTTTTTTTGAAAAAAGATTTAAGATAATATTATAAATTCCGACGAATTTTGTACTAAGTAAGTTTGAATTTTTTTTTTAAATTTCAATCCCTGTTTTTACTGTAATAGTTAGTTTTATTAAAAATTGTTTCAGTCAAAGGTTTTAGATAATTTTTATGTTTTACAATAAATTATAATGGATTTTATAGTATATCTATTTTAAAAAAAATTATCTTTTGTATTTCAAGACTTGTTATTTCCACCCCTTTCACTGATGATTTGTGATATAAAATGTTCATTAAACAAAAGTTTTCAACAATATTTAAAAAGTTAAACACAAATAAACTTTAATTCGATAGAGTACATGGTTTGGAGGTTCTGTTTATTTTCTTATTTCAGCCCAACTTTTTTCAACCTCATACAGCAATGGTTTATATTATCAAAAAATTGTTTCAGAATAAAATTTTAGGTAAAAATTATATGATTTACAAACAATTTGAACGTATTTTATAGTGTACCTACTAAGGGAGTTATGAAAAAAAAATATTCTACCCATTTTTAAATACCTCGCAAAAATAGTTCGTCTAATCAAATATTGTTTCAAACAAATTCTAATATTTATAAATATTTTAACGTATGTTATGGTGTGCCTAAGAAGGGAGTTATTGATTTTTTTTGTCCTCCAGCTCTTGTTTTTTCTACCCCTAGCATTAATGGTTGGTCGTATAAAACATTATTTCAGACGGAAGTTGTAGATAAAAATATAAGTTTCCACAATCAAACAAAACGGATTTTTAAAAGTGTACAGGATACATAAATTATGAATTTTTGTTAAATCATACTTCTTTACTTTTTCAACCCATGCAACAATGGTTCGTCTTATCTAAAAATTGTTTCATGCAAACGTTTTGTATAAGATTTACCAAAATGTTAACGGTTTTGATAGTGTAGCGGCTACAATAGGTAGTATTTCTTTGAAATATACCTAGAAGACATTGTTTAGATACCCGTTAACGAGGATTTTAAAAGTTACCTCTTTAATATCTTCTCACAGGAGCCCTGGTGTGCAACCGATGCGTTTCCTGCAGATGTCTCTGCGTGTAGATATTCAGCTCGTCTCTCTTTGGCAAGGCGCCTTTCTTCAACCTCAGCAGCCACCCTGATAGCTAAGATCTCACTGCGTCAACTGCGCATTAAATACAACACGTTTTATCCACCAGTATTATTTAACATAAATGCAAGTTTCTTACTAGTTATTATAAAAAAACAACAGCATTATTAAGAACAGTTAAAATAAAATACAAATTTTTTAAAACTGTAAGCACCTCTGCGTGGATTGGATTTGAGCTCCTTCGTCCTCCTGTTTTTTGATCTGCCCCGTGTTAAACACCTCTTCAATGCGTGCGAGAGGCAAGCGACAAGTCGACAATTTGATCCCGTGTCGCCAGCCTTGAATAAGTATTTAGAGCAGTTTTGAAGTATGTTATCTCATATATTTCTAAACTGAAAACATGTAACTGTATCTGTAGATAAAGTAACAATTAAAGACACGCGTATTTTGCGTTGCTCAAGGCTTATGAAATGTTATCAGCAGCTATGCTCGTTATTTTTTTCTTTTACCTAATGGCGCAGCCTAATCAACAATAGTGTCAAGGATGTGTGTTTGTGAATGTTTATTCAGGTTCGTAAGTGACTCCTTAACTAACTTGCCGTAGTAAAAAGGTATCAGTAATTAGTATTCATTTTTACTTATTGTGAAGAAAGAATTACAAAATTGGACAAGCCTGCGGCAGTTGTATGTGCAAATGTGCTTGACAAATATGATAACTTAAGCTGCCCTACACGTATGTTAAGCGCTTACTATATTAACTTATGTACAAATTAAAATATAAAACCCCAAATTGAATTTTGGGGACTAAGCCTCCAAAAAGGATTTATACTACCAACCGGGGGGGGGGGGAGAAACCCCCACTGGAGGCTTCTGAACAGTGGAAATTTGGGGAGCGAAGGCCGAAACGAGTATAACTTTGGTGGGGGAGGGGATGAAGCCCCAAAAGAAGTGGAGGATAAGGGTTGAAGACCCTTTTGAGTGGAGCGGAATGTATAAGTGTGGAAAATTTACATTTTCGATTTTTTTTAAGGTGTAATTGTCAGAAACGGGTACTTATATACATTATACGTTTGAGTGATTACGTTATTTTTACCATTAGTACTTAGTTTGGTAAAGCCGCGAGCGATAAACTGCAAGAAAAATAGAATATTTTATAAAACATGCAAGTCACAAAGACATAACCAACCCTACAAGTTATAAATCGTTAAAAATGTATTTGTTATTTATTTTATTTGTAATTTATTTATTTTACTTCTCCCTCAATTAAATATTACTGGAAAACATATGAATCGCTTAACAATATGATTTAAAAGAATTTTTTTTCTTTGTGAGATAGTTTAATAAATGAAAACGTGATGCATGCCAAGACTTAAATCGCAGCCTTAGATTAACACATAACGTCTGAATCATCAAAAGTTTTCGATGCACATTACTTCAAAGCCGGATCGCACGAAGTTGAAAGTTTGCCGGATGTTAGCGTTGCGCTTATGCGTTTTGTGTGATTTAAAAACTTTTTTTTGACGTGACAACGTCTAATAAATCAATGAACGCCGTCTGCACGCACGAAAATGTGTCCCGTTACGCACATTTTCCCGTTACGCTGTGTCCCATTACGTTCATTGTACGCTTGCACCACATCTATCTCTCTTCCACTCGATTGGAACAACCATCGATTTGACTTTTTCGAGGCACATTAAACTTGAAACACTCCCATTCGTTTCCTACTTTTACTATCATCGTCCTATCCTTAACAGAATAACACAGATTGGAAGAAGTTAAATAGCAAACATGTATAAAAGTTATAGTTGAAATAATCTCTTCGTTAAAGTAATAAACATATATGAATTAATGAGTACAAATAAAAGTAAATTTATCAATTAAATTGTAGATTTCATTTCACTCCTTCTTTGTATCCATACAAAATAGTGATAATTCAATAAAAATGATTCAATTTTATTCATAAAAGTATGCAATCATTTCATCAATGTTTTGTTATGACGTCACGTTAAGAGGCCACTCCAGTGTTTCAGGGGCATTACGCAACCCGCGTTAAACTCATAACATGCAATGCTATTTTCATTTTGCTTACAACTAATTAACTAATATAGATTTCGAAATGATGCTAGCTTGTTATGTAAGACAACGATGCTCTTATCAAAGCCCCTTTCTTCAAAAACGTGCATAAATTGTGGCTCAAACCTAGACAATACACTTATGCATATTAGTAAAGATTAGTATAAAACCATAATTTATGCACGTTTTTGAAGAAAGGGGCTTTGATAAGAGCATCGTTGTCTTACATATCAAGCAAGCATCATTTCGAAATCTATATTAGTTAATTAGTTATAAGCAAAATGAAAATAGCATTGAATCTTATGAGGTTAACGCGGGTTGCGTAGTGCCCCTGAAACACTGGAGTGGCCTCTTAAACTGTCGTCCGTAAACCGACTTTACAGACAACCAATTTTTTTTTAACTTTATTGTTCAAATTTTTGCGTCTTACATTTCTTGGGTTCCTGCGTGTATGAACCCAGGCGTAATAACGAGTCGTGACCACATTCGTGCACTGGCGGGAGTGTTCCGTTTCGTGCCGAACCGTGTTTTCGCTGACATTCTGTGGAATGAACCCCTTCTGATCGCCGCGCGACCGATGCGGCGTAGCGCAGTTTAGGAACGATCCGGTGCGTGTTATTGTTCTCGTGCGACAGGGGTCGTGGCGCGGCTAGGGTAGCCAGTGGCAGGCAGCGGGGTTAAGGGGGTGCCTCCCATATAGGTCATGATTTTATACTTATATTAATCACTTATTAATTTTTAGACTTTTGCAATTGTTTAACTTTCACGAAATTAAAAATATATGCAGCGCATACTTTTTGCATAATTAGCTGCCAAGTTACATTTTAACAGTTTAACGTTTTTGGGATGTTAAAAATAAGGAGAATTTAATTTATTGCAGAACTTAAATTTTTTAGGTTTAACTGCAAAGCCACTTCATGATATGGTTTGCCTTTATATCACAAAAACTCATTTCATGTTTCTCGGCTGTCAAAATCGTAACAAATTTGAGAATTTTGAAATGCCAGGTAAAAAAAATTAATATTTTCTAAAAGAAATTCAAACATTTTCTTTAAGTAGCCAGTGGCATTGCAGTTAAACCTAAATAGTTTCAGTTCTGCATTGAATTAAATTCTCCTTATTTGTACAACCCAAAAACGTAAAACATGTAACTTTGACAGCTAATTATGCAAATAGTATGCGCTGTACATATTTTTCATTTCGTGAAAGTTGAATAATTGAAAAAGTCTACAAGTTTATCTGTAATTACTGTAAATATAAAATCTTGACCTGAAATAGAAGGCACCCCCTTAATGTAGCGCACGAGAAAGCCATGTACGATGGTGTCACCGCGCCGCGCCCAGGTAACAAGCCAAGATGACACGATAGTTACGGTACTCGCGCTAACGTCCCACAATACTGGTACCCAAGTGTTATTTAAACGAATGCAAAAGCAAAATTAAATAACTTACAACACAAGGATTTAAGGAACAAAATAATTAGAGAAAATAATAATAGATTAACTAAAATCTTAAATAGTAAGACACGCCTCAGAGGTCAGCGAAAAAATAGCTCTATCTTCTCGACCGTTACGATCCAATCCAACAGTCATCTGGCTTTTAAAGCATTTAGCAACTGTAACCGGTATGGACTTTAAACGAAACGCTCTGAAGAATCATCTGAAGTATCACTTCAATGAATTAAAAAATATATATATATTTAGCATCAGACTGACCTATCATGCACCGATGGTCATCATATCTGTTCAGTGAGAATATTCGGTGTGACGTGACTTGGATGAACCGGAAGAACTTCTCTGCCCCGCGAGGTCTCTATGGGGGTGGTTCGAGGTCGGGCCTCTATTCGGGTCTGAGGAATTTTTAAGGGGAAGAGGGGAAGATGTGGAGAGTTGTAGAGGGGAAGAGGGGAAGAGGGGAAGAGGGGAAGAGGGGAAGAGGGGAAAGGGGAAGAGGGGAAGGGGGAGAAGAGGGGAAGAGGGGAAGAGGGGAAGAGGGGAAGAGGGGAAGAGTGGAAGAGTGGAAGAGGGGAAGAGGGGAAGAGGTGAAGAGGGGAAGAGGGGAAGAGGTGAAGAGGTGAAGAGGGGAAGAGGGGAAGAGGTGAAGAGGGGAAGAGGGGAAGAGAGGAAGAGGGGAAGAGGGGAAGAGGGGAAGAAGGAAGAAGTTGCCCCCACCCGCCCGACTGCGAATGGCATTCAGCGCGCGTGAGGGTGTGGCGGACGTGACGGGACGGTCGGCGTCCCGACGCCGCGTCACGAATGCCAACTCGTCTCACCCCCTCCCCCCTTCCCATCCACCTCCTCGCCGACCAATCTCCTCCCAACCGCTTTAAGAGCCGTTCCCTGGATCACGGTCAGGTTGTTCGAAGCCACCAGACGAAAAATCTTACCGTTACCGTCATACAAGCTGCAGGGATAAAAACATTTCTTATTCGCGACGTACAGAGTTATAGTCAAATTTGTTGTAGTGTAAAGCATTAATGTTATTTTTTTAATTTATTGTTTATAATATTTCGATTTATCTTCTTAATAAAACTCTTAACAATGCTGACTGACAGACAGACAACGCCCAGCATAAACCAGTGAACCCAAGGATTTGAATTTGTAGGACATATTCCTTGATTACTCTAAAGATGCACTAAGATATGAATTTTTTTTCAAATCCCACGCATAAAGTTTGTATGAAGTCACTGGCCAACTCACCACTTTTTTTTTTTTTTTTTTTTTTTTTTTAAAGCTGTTGCATGTTAATGCCATCTGCGTCTCCTCTACTCGCTTTCAGATCTTGGTCAGCCTCCAAGGCAAGTTGCGCGGGCGTTAGAGAATAAAAAATTTCCCGTCTTTCACGTTTATGTCTTAGAGACATATGACCTGATGTTTTAATGATGTGTAAGGCCCTGGTAAGAACAGGTAACTTGAGCTAGTTAAGTATAAAATAGTTTCTTACGTTTCTATTGGTGGTGACACTTTTCACTTTTACCTCTACTGGGTGCGCACCTCAAAGCAACACACACGACATTTCTGTTGGTTTTCTCCGTGTGCTCCTGGTTATTCCTGGCGAGACTTCTGCTGATGTTCTCCGAGTACTTCTGGTTATTTATGAGAAATCTATCTCTGCATGAAAAAATTTTTTACTTAAGGAGACATGCAATTTTATTCATAGTTACATTTAATTTGTGAATTTGTGTTACTAAATCAGCACTTACAGTAATTTTATCAGGTGGAATTCAAACAAAAAATCATTATTCAGTCAAATAATATGCCTTAAGACGGTTGAGAATCACTATCATGCTAGACGAACTTCCTTCTCCTTGATGTCTAGCGAAGTCGTCCTTCTCTTGAGATCGTGAGTGAGCATCCCGCATCCGACATAAAAAATAAATAATATTTACCTCAACACAACACGTGACGCTAACTGTTGCAAGAATCGGGACTACTTCCAACAAGTTATTTGCATGAGATAAATTACTCTCGCGGCTGAATGGAGCTATTGCAGCCCGTTGCAGCCTTGTAGTCTCATAGACCTGTGGCCTCGTAGCCTTGTTACATCGTAGCCATGTAGTCTCATAGTCTCGTAGCTTCGAAGCCTCGTAGTATCGTAGTTAGTTATAGCCTCTTAGTCTAATAGCCTTTGTTGTCTTGTAGACTTGTAGCTTCATAGTCAAGTCGCCTTGTATCCAAAATGTTGCTGAATCAGTTATGCCTAAGACAGTAGGAGCCGATGATAGGTATTAGAGCCAATGACTTTAGGAGCTAATAACTTTCGTGTGTTTCTGTGGGGGGAGGGTGGTGTTCGTAAGAATAAAAATATTTATACTTTCGCTCAATAGAAACCTTTTCCCCTCAGTATTCTAGTTAGATACATAGAAATAATTTTAATCTCTATAAATAATAATTTGTTAATTGTATAAAACATTTTACAGTATATGCATTTGAACATTTGGCTAATAAACCTTTGAAAAATGTAAAATTTACGCCAAACGTATCGCCACTAAAAAACCGCGCGTCTCCTCAAAGTTTTGCCTGTAGAGGCCACTTGGCTCGAGATAAGCAAATTTCATCTCTTGGACATTCTGTGTAAGTATGGCTTTACTCTGGAAAAAAAATTCGAAAAAGTTATTCATGAGCTAGTAATCTTTTCTTGCCTCGCGAAATGGTTTTTAGAATTTTTATCATCGCTAACCTAACCTAACCAACCGTACACACTGTTTTACATTATTTTAAATATAGCAAACCGTTCAAAGGTTAACTACCGGAAAACTACTTGAAATACTTCAGTGCGTTCCTGCAGATCCACTAAAAGATAATTAGGGGAACTAAAAAATACAATTTCCGGATTTTTTAAAACTTTTTTTTATGGAAAAGCCGCACTTATACAGAACCCCAATTTCCTTCTATTCAACAATTACAGTAACTATGTCCGGAAAGGGGTCGAGAAAGATGTGGCTCCTGTTAGCTTGCGAGAAAACGCACTCGTTCCGCAACACTTACGAGGACTCTAGAAAAAAAATTGGGGGCAAATCGCACTCAGTGTTCCATTTTGCGCACAAACGGATCAAGGAAGCTTAGGCCGTGCCGCCTTGTGTTCTCATATATGTTTGCCGCAACTTGAAATACAGACTCTGCATTCAAACGGTTTGTACCAACGTGTCCTAGCACGGAGCATTGGGCTCTAGTTGTTTCTTGTACTAGTGTAATTAATATGTTGGGTGTGGTCGCAAAGGTCATATAATTATTAATTACCAACCAGTGGGGACATACGGGAGACAGTTAGTAAATACTAGGTTATGTGGCCAGTGTCCACGCCACTGTACATTTTTATTTTTACCTGATAATATTTTTAATTATTTTATTAAATAAAATTTTATACCTGTTATTACAAATTTTAGGCAGTCCACCTTTAGTATCATGGGATTATTATTATCATTGTTGTTAAAGTATTGCTTTCAATAGTTTTGAATCATTTTGTCTTTTTTAATTAAGAATATCCTTCAGATTTAAAGGGTTTACATACAAAAATAAAATTAATATGTGAACGAGTCTTTCACCACTCGCCAGTGATATATGTAAACATCTAACATCGGTAACGAGCTAACTCATGTGTTCTCATGTTGTTCATGTTGCAAATATATACTTGTTATACGAAACACTGACACGGAAAGTAAAGTAGAAGGCTTAAAAATAATGGCCAGCTTGATAAATATAGTGGTGAATAAAATATTCGCTTTCAAATACCAAAATTTCTGAATGCGAATCACACACATACGTTATGCGCCCGCCTCTAGAATTCGCTGTCTGTATCATGACCGTTGCTTGCCACCATCACGCGCAGATAGCAGCACGAAACACGTGGGAATGTTAAACTATTATAAACGGTTACGATAAAAGCGAAAAAAAAAATACTTTAAATGTTCCTAAACCCGGCTTGGTACCTAATTTTCGACAAGGAATTTTATTCACTAAACAGTTAATTATATATAGTTTCCGCACTCGTTAGAGGTTACGCTTCTATGGCATTACTTTAAATATTAACCTGAAACATTGTAAAGCAAATATTATAACACTAAGTATATGTTTATTCATTTGTTTTACTTCAATGATTGAAATTATTTTCTAAATACATCCAACAAACAAAACCTTAACTTTATTGAGCATATTCAATACTATTATTACATGATAATATATTATTATGTTATTAAAAGAGTAAAACGGTTTTCCACTGATGAGGTTTAAACCATGTCAAAAATTCGCTTGTGAGGCTTACAAACGCATGCTTTACCACTGAGGTACCGAGTCTATTGGAATTTTGCAAGGAGAACATGTATTTTAATCATTGTAACGCCAATATTGTGTTAGGTATTTTTAAAACGTGTGATTAGTTTTTGTATACTTATTTTATTTTACCTATTATATTCCAGAGTAGATTCACAGTAATAAAGTTTCATTTGGCACACCAATACGTTTTGTATGACTCCTAATGTTTACGAAAGTATACGGGTGTATGTTGCTACAAGCGGGTTCGCCATCTTGACGACTTCGGCACCGTGGTTACACATTTCCGTTCATTTGACTTCCGTTCCATCCTAGAAATTACTCCTAACAAATGCCGTACACCGCCGATTCATCATATTGCCATCCGGGGCAGTAAGCGTGGGCGAGGCCAGAAACCGAAGTTTCTATAACTCGCTTAGTGCATTGTAAATCAGGTGCACCCCACACTTTTGTAAAATCACTTGGATCAACGGCGAGGGTGCGTGTCTTGTGGTATAAGTTTGGCACACGGGCCTGTGTGTGCGCTGGTAAATAGGTTGTGTAATGCTATAAAAGTTACGTGTGCCCAATTCGACGGGGGAGTGAAGCTCCCCACCAGTTAGATCGGCTAACTGGCGTGATGTAGTGTTGTGTTGATGTGCTGTAATTTCAAGTGACCTAGTTGAACTCGGGTGTGGCGTGTAGTGTAAAGCTGTGCGAGCCGCTCCTACGAACCCCTGGGAACACAGAAACATGCAAGGGTAGTTAGCCCATTAGTGCATGTAACATGTAGTTCAGGCCGACACTCGCGCAGGCATATAATCTTGGCCGTACACCGAGATCTAAGATGTTTACTCATCTAAAAAAAATTATGTCATCTGTAACTGCGCATTTTTTAACTGAACATGCTAGTAACTTTATTAAATCCATGTATATTATTTATGGTAATTACTAACCTGATTCCATACTGCTAAAAAAATTGTTCTCTAGTGTTAAGAGTATTTGGTTTGGTAAATTCGCTTATAATTTTGATATTTTACTATTTGGCACTCTAGCGAGAGAACGACGAAGTTGTTTGCCTTTGCTGGTGGAGTTGATGGACGGGAAGGGCTGTAACGGTTGTTACTAATTATTTAATATTGCAAAAATAACGCGTATGCCTCGTCATGCCAAAAATATGCATTTATTTAGACAAACAAATCAAAATACTATTCAAGCGTAAAAAATAAAATTCTTAAATAGTTTTACCTAATGTTAGTTAAGCATTCAGTAGCAGTTTTTTTTTTTCAGATTATTTTTTTTATCCTTTCCGATGACAATGTTTGATCCCTTACTGACCCTATGGTTGCGTGTTGTGCAAAATAGTTAGAGGAGCATCGCTTAAAATTCATATAAGTATTCTAGGTCGCGTGAATAATAGTAGTATAACATAGCCGGTACTAGATCAGACCTCAGGCGGTGGAGCCGAGAGCCGGCTCCGCCATCTTGGATTTGTGACGTCACGGCGGCAAAAATTCCTCAAAATTCCTCAAAAATGCCTCAAAATGACTCAAAATTTCCCGTTTTAAGAAAAAAATTCCCGTTTTCGAGGGAAAAATTCCCGTTTCGAGGGAAAATTTCCCGTTTTATTCCTCAAAAATCCCAACGGCTAGAAATGTCCTGATAGAGGCTTAAGCATCCTTAACTCAAGCCTCAGTTAAGCCTCTATCAGGATGTGGCCTTGACCTTTGACCTTGACCCCGACGGCCATCTTGGATCCGCCATTTTGGATGACGTCATTTCGTTTTCTAGAAAATTCCGGCATTGTGTTATCCGCCATTTTGAATTATGACGTCATCGCTGCAATTTCCGTTACGGCCGCCATCTTTAAATTTATTATTTTTTTTATTTTTTTTATTATTTATTTTAAAATTATAAAAAAATTAAATAATAAAAAATTTAATAAAATATTTAAAAAACAAACATTTACGACACGGATGTCGGAGTCCTCGGTTCAAACCCGACGAGTGCAAAAAAATATAAATGGCGACCGATCCTTCCCCCGCGGTGGCTGCAGGCATACTGACTCCCACCACTTTTTTTTTCAAAGCATATATATCGTCAGGTAGTATGACGTCATGTCCGCCATCTTGAAATTTGGACGCCATCTTGAAAATCTTTATTTATTATCCGATTTTAATGAAAAAAATTCCAAAATTCATCAAAAATTAACGTATTTGAATTCTGTTTGATTATATCGATGTACGTCCTTGGTTCGATTCCCGACGAGAGTAAACAGTCGATCCTTCCTCCATGAAAGCTACCTAGACTGATCTATCACCACCAATACCAAGGTATATATCGTCAACTGGTATGACATCATGTCCGCCATCTTGTCTTCATCCACTGGAGACCACCATCTTGTTTTCATCTGCTAGAGTGTGCCGATATCATGTAGTATAATTATCTGGTCACCACACCTTTGACCTTGACCTTGAACTTTGACCTTGACCTAAACTTTGACCTTGACCTTGAACTTTGACCTTGAACTTTGACCTTGACCTTGAAATTTGACCTTCACCTTGAAATTTGACCTTGACCTTGAAATTACCCTTGACCTTGAACTTTGACCTTGACCTTGAACTTTGACCTTGACCTTGAACTTTGACCTTGACCTTGAATTTGACCTTGACCTTAAAATTTGACCTTGACCTTGAACTTTGACCTTGACCTTGAACTTTGACCTTGACCTTGAAATTTGACCTTGACCTTGAAATTTGACCTTGACCTTGAAATTTGATCTTGACCTTGAAATTTGAC
This sequence comes from Bacillus rossius redtenbacheri, assembly GCF_032445375.1. Lineage (NCBI taxonomy): Eukaryota > Metazoa > Arthropoda > Insecta > Phasmatodea > Bacillidae > Bacillus > Bacillus rossius. Next base: position 32,865,607 of record NC_086339.1, on the reverse strand, counting down.
TTTGACCTTGTAATTTTACTTTGACCTTGTAATTTTACTTTGTCCTTGAAATTTGACTTTGTCCTAGTCGACCATCATGGATCCGACATTTTATGTTCAGTACATGCTACCAGGAGCGACCACCTGCTGGAGTACACCATCTTGTGCGTGTACTCGTATTATAGAGTACATTTCCATCTGGTTAATTTTATTCTAACCCACTACATTGCAGTAATAATTTATTACCGAGGTGCCCCCGCCATCCTGAAATTTGGGCGACATCTTGGAATAGTGTAATTATTTAGCTAGAAATGCGGGAAAAATTCCAATAGTCTCCGAAAAAAAAATCAATTAATTCACAAATTGAATCGATGGATCCCTGTCCACGGTTCGATTCTTGACCAGAGACAGTTGTAACTAATTATTAAATAAATTTTAGGTTCTGTTTTCCATTACCTTTCGCGGAGTTTATTAATAATTCACTCTACGAAAATCAACTCAAGTCATTATACCGGACCAACGAATTAAATCAGTGCCGATTAGCCTATTATGAAAGTCTAATTTTTCAATAATCTGAATAACATATAAGCCGTTCATGTACAAAGCCACACATATAGATCAATTGCCTTCAGTCCATGAGACCGAGTCATGTCATTATCAGACGTATAGGCTAGTAATTTCAGGACCACATGACCTTCGTAATCCATCGTGACATTTTTATACATTCTAAAGGACCAAGTAACCTTGTAAAATATTTTAGTAACACCAAGAGGTGATAAACTAGTAAATATTCAATCAATACATTTTGTACTACGCTTATCAACAAAAAAGGAAGCACCAACAACGAAAAGACAGCACCACCAACAAAAAAACAGCTCATTTGGAAGCACCGACAACGAAAAGGCAGCACCGCCAACGTAAATACATCACATTTGGAAGCACCGACAACTAAAAGACAGCAGTGACAACTAAAAGGCACCACATTTGGAAGCACCAACATCTAAAAGACAACACCGCCATCGAAAAGGCAGCCCATTTTGGAAGCACCGACAACGAAAAGGCAGCACCGCCAACGTAAATACAGCACATTTGGAAGCACCGACAACGAAAAGACAGCAGTGACAACGAAAAGACAGAACATTTGGATCACCGACAACGAAAAGGCACCACATTTGGAAGCACCAACATCTAAAAGACAGCACCGCCATCGAAAAGGCAGCACATTTTGGAAGCACCAACAACGAAAAGGCAGCACCGTCATCGTAAAGGCACGGACCGCAAGACCGGATCATGTCAATATCAGACATATAGACCATGAACTCGGTACACACAGGAAAAAGGAATGTACACGTAGGAAAACAGAACGTACACGCTGGAAAACGGAATATACACACAGGAAAACGGAATTTACACTCAGGAAAACGGAACGTACACGCAGGAAAAACGGAATGTACGCGCAGGAAAACGGAAGGTACACGCAGTAAAACGGAACGTACACGCAGGAAAAACGGAACGTACACGCAGGAAAAACGGAACGTACACGCAGGAAAACGGAAGGTACGCGCAGGAAAACGGAAGGTACGCGCAGGAAAACGGAAGGTACACGCAGTAAAACGGAACGTACACGCAAGATAAACGGAAGGTACACGCAGGAAAACGGAACGTACACGCAGGAAAACGGAAGGTACACGCAGGAAAACAAACGTACACGCAGGAAAAACGGAAGGTACACGCAGGAAAACGGAACGTACACGCAGGAAAACGGAATATACACGCAGGAAAACGGAATGTACACGCAAGAAAACGGAATTTACACGCAGGAAAACGGAACGTACACGCAGGAAAATTGGAACGTACACGCAGGAAAAACGGAACGTACACGCAGGAAAAACGGAACGTACACGCAGGAAAACGGAAGGTACACGCAGGAAAACGGAAGGTAAACGCAGGAAATCGGAACGTACACGCAGGAAAAACGGAAGGTACACGCAGTAAAACGGAACGTACACGCAGGAAAAACGGAAGGAACACGCAGTAAAACGGAACGTACACGCAGGAAAAACGGAAGGTACACGCAGGAAAACGGAACGTACACGCAGGAAAACGGGAGGTACACGCAGGAAAACGGAACGTACACGCAGGAAAACAGAAGGTACACGCAGGAAAACGGAAGGTACACGCAGGAAAACGGAACGTACACGCAGGAAAAACGGAAGGTACACGCAGGAAAACGGAACGTACACGCAAGAAAACGGAATTTACACGCAGGAAAACGGAATGTACACGCAGGAAAACGGATTTTACACGCAGGAAAACGAAACGTACACGCAGGAAAAACGGAACGTACACGCAGGAAAAACGGAACGTACACGCAGGAAAACGGATGGTACACGCAGGAAAACGGAAGGTACACGCAGTAAAACGGAACATACACGCAGGAAAAACGGAAGGTACACGCAGGAAAACGGAACGTACACGCAGGAAAACGGAAGGTACACGCAGGAAAACGGAACGTACACGCAGGAAAAACGGAAGTTACACGCAGGAAAACAGAACGTACACGCAGGAAAACGGAATTTACACGCAGGAAAACGGAATGTACACGCAGGAAAACGGAATTTACACGCAGGAAAACGGAACGTACACGCAGGAAAAACGGAACGTACACGCAGGAAAAACGGAACGTACACGCAGGAAAACGGAAGGTACACGCAGGAAAACGGAATGTACACGCAGGAAAACGGAACGTACACGCAGGAAAACAGATCGTACACGCAGGAAAACGGAACATACACGCAGGAAAACGGAATTTACACGCAGGAAAACAGAAAGTACACGCAGGAAAACGGAACGTACACGCAGGAAAACGGAACGTACACGCAGGAAAAACGGAACGTACACACAGGAAACGGAACGTACACGCAGGAAACGGAACGTACACACAGGCTCCAATATTCATTGGCTTCAATATTCATTGGCTCCATCAGTCATTGTCACCGACAGTCTTTTGGTTCCAAAAGTCTTTTGGCTCTAAATATATTTGGCTAGAATTCTTCGAGTCTAAGAGACTATGAGGCCACATGGCTACGAGTCTAAAATGATATAGATATTTTACGAGTTATACACGGCTTGCGAGGCTAGAGCTACGAAGCTTCTAGTTCACAAGTTTACGTGACTGCGAGGATACAGAACTACTAGTCTACATGAGTACTTGACTACGAAGCTACTCGTCTACAAGGCTCCAATTGCAGCATCTGTCTTCGTCAGAATTTTCTCTCTTGCTCCAACTGCAAAATACATAAACTGATTCTGCTAGCTTGTAAACTTATCATTGTTGAGCAAAGATAGAGTTTTTGTACAAGCCAGAATTTTATGTATTTTTTATTTTTTTTTTCAATTTTTTATTAATTTATTTTTATTTTTAAATTTTTTTCCTGTAATTTTATGATATCAAAGAAAACATGTGTCGTTTTTCTCCGTGTGCTTCTGATTATTCTTATCAATATTGTGATGGTTTTCTACGTGTGCTCCTGATTATTCTTATCAATATTTTGATGATTAATCCGAGTGCTTGCGATCATTCCTGCGGTTTCGGTCAAAGGTCAAGGTCACACCCATCAAAGATGGTCGCCGTAACGTCGCAATCCAAGATGGTGGACCGTGAGAAATCTAAGAAGCACTAGCAGGAAGGACGAACTTCCTTCTCCTTGGAGACTAACGAAGCCATCCTTCTTATGCGATCGATAGTGAGCATCCCGCATATAAGAAATAAATATTATTTACCTGCAAGCAACACGTGACGTCATCTGATGTTGAAAAGCGGAACTACTTGCAGCAAGTACCTTTGCATGAGATAAATTAACTCTCACCACTGAATAGTGCTATTGTAGTCAGTTAGAGACATGAAGTTTCGTAGCCGCGCCGCCAATTAGTCATGCAGTCTCGTAACCATACGTTCTGGAAGCTTGGTAGTCCTATAGCCTCAGGATCACGTAACCTTGAAGACTTGCAATCGCATAGTCTCGTAACCTCATGGCACGTAGTCTCGTAGTCATGATGCATTGGAGCCTCGTAGACTTGAAGCTACGTAAGCAAGTAGCCTTGTAATCTTATAACATAATGGTGATGGAGCAGATGTAGTAAAAGAGAAAATTCCGTCGAAGACAAATGTAGTAATTGTAGCCTTGTAGACGAGTAGCTTCGTAGTCAAGAACTCATGCAGACTTGTATTCCTGTATCCATGCAGACACGTAAACTCGTTTTCTAGAGGCTTCGTAGATCTGTAGCCTCGCAGTCTCGTCAACTTGAAGATTCGTAGTCACGTAGTCTCGTAACCTCATGGCTCGTAGTCGCGTAGACATGATGTAATGGAGTCTCGTAGACTTGAAGGTACGTAAGCAAGTATCCATGTAATCTTATAACATAATGGTGGCGGTACAGTTGGAGCAAGAGAGAAAATTCTGACGAAGACAGATGCTGCAATTGGAGCCTTGTAGACGAGTAGCTTCGTAGTCAAGTACTCATGTAGACTAGTAGTTCTGTATCCTCGCAGTCACGTAAACTTGTGAACTAGAAGCTTCGTAGCTCTAGCCTCGCAAGCCGTGTATAACTCGTAAAATATCTATATCATTTTAGACTCGTAGCCATGTGGCCTCATAGTCTCTTAGACTCGAAGAATTCTAGCCAAATATATTTAGAGCCAAAAGACTTTTGGAACCAAAAGACTGTCGGTGACAATGACTGATGGAGCCAATGAATATTGAAGCCAATGAATATTGGAGCCTGTGTGTACGTTCCGTTTCCTGCGTGTACGTTCCGTTTCCTGTGTGTACGTTCCGTTTTTCCTGCGTGTACGTTCCGTTTTCCTGCGTGTACGTTCCGTTTTCCTGCGTGTACTTTCTGTTTTCCTGCGTGTAAATTCCGTTTTCCTGCGTGTATGTTCCGTTTTCCTGCGTGTACGATCTGTTTTCCTGCGTGTACGTTCCGTTTTCCTGCGTGTACATTCCGTTTTCCTGCGTGTACCTTCCGTTTTCCTGCGTGTACGTTCCGTTTTTCCTGCGTGTACGTTCCGTTTTTCCTGCGTGTACGTTCCGTTTTCCTGCGTGTAAATTCCGTTTTCCTGCGTGTACATTCCGTTTTCCTGCGTGTAAATTCCGTTTTCCTGCGTGAAAATTCCGTTTTCCTGCGTGTAACTTCCGTTTTTCCTGCGTGTACGTTCCGTTTTCCTGCGTGTACCTTCCGTTTTCCTGCGTGTACGTTCCGTTTTCCTGCGTGTACCTTCCGTTTTTCCTGCGTGTATGTTCCGTTTTACTGCGTGTACCTTCCGTTTTCCTGCGTGTACCATCCGTTTTCCTGCGTGTACGTTCCGTTTTTCCTGCGTGTACGTTCCGTTTTTCCTGCGTGTACGTTTCGTTTTCCTGCGTGTACCTTCCGTTTTTCCTGCGTGTACGTTCCGTTTTCCTGCGTGTACCTTCCGTTTTCCTGCGTGTACGTTCCGTTTTCCTGCGTGTACCTTCCGTTTTTCCTGCGTGTACGTTCCGTTTTACTGCGTGTACCTTCCGAATTTCCTGCGCGTACCTTCCGTTTTCCTGCGCGTACCTTCCGTTTTCCTGCGTGTACGTTCCGTTTTTCCTGCGTGTACGTTCCGTTTTCCTGAGTGTAAATTCCGTTTTCCTGTGTGTATATTCCGTTTTCCAGCGTGTACGTTCCGTTTTCCTACGTGTACATTCCTTTTTCCTGTGTGTACCGAGTTCATGGTCTATATGTCTGATATTGACATGATCCGGTCTTGCGGTCCGTGCCTTTACGATGACGGTGCTGCCTTTTCGTTGTTGGTGCTTCCAAAATGTGTGCCTTTTCGATGGCGGTGCTGTCTTTTAGATGTTGGTGCTTCCAAATGTGGTGCCTTTTCGTTGTCGGTGATCCAAATGTTCTGTCTTTTCGTTGTCACTGCTGTCTTTTCGTTGTCGGTGCTTCCAAATGTGCTGTATTTACGTTGGCGGTGCTGCCTTTTCGTTGTCGGTGCTTCCAAAATGGGCTGCCTTTTCGATGGCGGTGTTGTCTTTTAGATGTTGGTGCTTCCAAATGTGGTGCCTTTTCGTTGTCACTGCTGTCTTTTCGTTGTCGGTGCTTCCAAATGTGATGTATTTACGTTGGCGGTGCTGCCTTTTCGTTGTCGGTGCTTCCAAATGAGCTGTCTTTTTGTTGGTGGTGCTGTCTTTTCGTTGTTGGTGCTTCCTTTTTTGTTGATAAGCGTAGTACAAAATGTATTGATTGAATATTTACTAGTTTATCACCTCTTGGTGTTACTAAAATATTTTACAAGGTTACTTGGTCCTTTAGAATGTATAAAAATGTCACGATGGATTACGAAGGTCATGTGGTCCTGAAATTACTAGCCTATACGTCTGATAATGACATGACTCGGTCTCATGGACTGAAGGCAATTGATCTATATGTGTGGCTTTGTACATAAACGGCTTTTATGTTATTCAGATTATTGAAAAATTAGACTTTCATAATAGGCTAATCGGCACTGATTTAATTCGTTGGTCCGGTATAATGACTTGAGTTGATTTTCGTAGAGTGAATTATTAATAAACTCCGCGAAAGGTAATGGAAAACAGAACCTAAAATTTATTTAATAATTAGTTACAACTGTCTCTGGTCAAGAATCGAACCGTGGACAGGGATCCATCGATTCAATTTGTGAATTAATTGATTTTTTTTTTCGGAGACTATTGGAATTTTTCCCGCATTTCTAGCTAAATAATTACACTATTCCAAGATGTCGCCCAAATTTCAGGATGGCGGGGGCACCTCGGTAATAAATTATTACTGCAATGTAGCGGGTTAGAATAAAATTAACCAGATGGAAATGTACTCTATAATACGAGTACACGCACAAGATGGTGTACTCCAGCAGGTGGTCGCTCCTGGTAGCATGTACTGAACATAAAATGTCGGATCCATGATGGTCGACTAGGACAAAGTCAAATTTCAAGGACAAAGTAAAATTACAAGGTCAAAGTCAAATTTCAAGGTCAAGATCAAATTTCAAGGTCAAGGTCAAATTTCAAGGTCATGGTGAAATTTCAAGGTCAAGGTCAAATTTCAAGGTCAAGGTCAAAGTTCAAGGTCAAGGTCAAATTTTAAGGTCAAGGTCAAATTCAAGGTCAAGGTCAAAGTTCAAGGTCAATGTCAAAGTTCAAGGTCAAGGTCAAAGTTCAAGGTCAAGGTCAAGGTCAAAGTTCAAGGTCAAGGTCAAAGTTCAAGGTCAAGGTCAAAGGTGTGGTGACCAGATAATTATACTACATAATATCGGCACACTCTAGCAGATGAAAACAAGATGGTGGTCTCCAGTGGATGAAGACAAGATGGCGGACATGATGTCATACCAGTTGACGATATATACCTTGGTATTGGTGGTGATAGATCAGTCTAGGTAGCTTTCATGGAGGAAGGATCGACTGTTTACTCTCGTCGGGAATCGAACCAAGGACGTACATCGATATAATCAAACAGAATTCAAATACGTTAATTTTTGATGAATTGTGGAATTTTTTTCATTAAAATCGGATAATAAATAAAGATTTTCAAGATGGCGTCCAAATTTCAAGATGGCGGACATGACGTCATACTACCTGACGATATATATGCTTTGAAAAAAAAAGTGGTGGGAGTCAGTATGCCTGCAGCCACCGCGGGGGAAGGATCGGTCGCCATTTATATTTTTTTGCACTCGTCGGGTTTGAACCGAGGACTCCGACATCCGTGTCGTAAATGTTTGTTTTTTAAATATTTTATTAAATTTTTTATTATTTAATTTTTTATAATTTTAAAATACATAATAAAAATAAAAAAAATAATAAATTTAAAGATGGCGGCCGTAACGGAAATTGCAGCGATGACGTCATAATTCAAAATGGCGGATAACACAATGCCGGAATTTTCTAGAAAACGAAATGACGTCATCCAAAATGGCGGATCCAAGATGGCCGTCGGGGTCAAGGTCAAAGGTCAAGATTACATCCTGATAGAGGCTTAACTGAGGCTTGAGTTAAGGATGCTTAAGCCTCTATCAGGACATTTCTAGCCGTTGGGATTTTTGAGGAATAAAACGGGAAATTTTCCCTCGAAACGGGAATTTTTCCCTCGAAAACGGGAATTTTTTTCTTAAAACGGGAAATTTTGAGTCATTTTGAGGCATTTTTGAGGAATTTTGAGGAATTTTTGCCGCCGTGACGTCACAAATCCAAGATGGCGGAGCCGGCTCTCGGCTCCACCGCCTGAGGCCTGATCTAGTACCGGCTATGTTATACTACTAATAATGCTTGAAATCTTTTTTTCCCGCTTTTAAAAAAAATTAAATTAAGATTTTTTTTCTATTTTATTTTATTGAAGCAGTATTTAACTCGTCTTAGAATACACAATTAACTGCAGGAGCGTAAGTAGGATTTAATTTCCGTGGAAGTGTGTGGTGGAGGGTTAGAACTCATTGTCTGCTGTTTGTTTTTGATTCTTTCCTTTTGTTGCGCAAAAGATGATATTTTTTTGACGTGACGTCTAATAAATCGATGAACCCCGGCTGCACGCACGAAAAAGTGTCGTGTTACGCGCATTGTTCCGTTACGCTGTGTCCCATTACGCACATTGTTCCGTTACGCTGTGTCCCGTTACGCTCATTGTTCGCTTGCGCCGCATCTATCTCTCTTCCACTCGACTGTTTATAAAGTGAAGTGAAAAGTTAATGTGGTTTTCATTGCTTATTACAACAACAGTTTCGGCAATAAAGGTTAATTATTCTGGCATTTTAAAAATCTGATCACTAGTAGGTATAATTTAAAGTTCTTATTCTTTTATTATTAAAATAAAAATGATTCAATTTTATTCATAAAGTATGCAATAATTTCATCAATGTTATGTTATGACGTAGTCACGTTAAACTATCGCCCGTAAACCGACTTTACAGACAACCGATTTTTTTTTTGGGGGGGGGGGATTTATTTGGATTTCCGGTTGGGGGGGATATCACCCCTTTTTTTTTCTCTCCGTGGTAGTGGGCATAACTGATATTGTGTTCGTATAGCGCCTTGCGTCTCGCCATTACTCGACGCGGGGATGAGCTATGCCTCGGGTGAAACAATTACCGATCCGTGCCACGTCCCTTGCGCCCCATTCCCCTCCCCCCCCCCCCCCCCTTTTCTCTCTCTCTTGTAGGGGTTGGTTCCACCCTTGGACAGCCAAGCGGTTTTTGTTTTCCCCCACTAACACAAGCGGGCGAAGACAGGGGGGGGGGGGGGTTTGCGACACGTGACGCCACTGTTAACAAGCGGGCGGCGGGGGGTGATTTGCGCCCTCGAGTCATCGGGCCGGCTTGATGAACGTCTCCCCTGTGGCCCATTTGACTTTAAATTAGCTCTCGGTTTAATTGGGACACGGGCGAGGGCGAGCAGTGTTTGTTCCCGTGGCTGTAGGTGCTGATTCGCCGGTCGGGATAAATTAATCGCAACCAGGGTGGATTTCGCGATCCCCTGACTTTGGTCTTATCCGTGCTGAAAGCAAGGGTTTGTTTTCGACTCGTGTCGGTGCGTGAATATTGCCAGGCGAATCGCTAGACATACCGTATTACTGTAGCTGGCCCAAAGGCCCAAAAAAGAAAAAAAGTCAATCAGTGACAATATATCGAATTAAAAGTGTAAATGTACTTAAGTACGCACTTTAAAATTGATACTATTTTTTTTATTTAATTCACTAAACTATATTAAAGTAAAAGTAAAAAAATAATCATCATTTCGTTACATAAATTTTGCCTTACAAAAAAGTTTTGCAGCACAGTGGATTTTGAATAAATGATTATATATCCTACTAATATTATAAACGCGAAAGTTTGTAAGTATCGATGGATGGATGTTTGTTACTCTTTCACGTAAAAACTACTGAATGGATTTGAATTAAATTTGGCCTACAGCTATCTTATAACCTGGATTAACACATAGACCCCATATTAATATGAAATTCCATCCCTAAGTGAGTGAAATAGTGATAATTTCATTTTATAAGAGAAAAAATCATAGGTCATAGACATACAAATAGTGAGTGAGTGTCATTTCTTTATGTCAGACACACGATCATACACATAGTAAGGTCTGGCAAATTAATATTTTTCTCCTTGGTTAGACCAGTCCGCTTAGTGGAGCTCGCAGCGGCTAGCATAATAAAGGCGCTGATAACAGTTTTGTTCTTAACTTCGTCAGTAGATAGAGTTGCCTTGAATTTTAAACGCACCATCGTTTGATGCGTTTGTCATGTCTTTAATTTTCGTTTGTTTGTGCCGTATGCGTTCCTATACCATTCATCCGATTGCGATGAAATTTTGGTGATTTGTTATGTGCATGCCCATGAAGGTTACTGAGACGGTATAACTATTTTTCAATAGTTGGAGCACGAATCGTGTCAAAAAAATGTGTTTATTTCATTTTATATAGCGGCACTTCGTCTGTTTTTGTTGTATAAGTGCGCACGCATGACACAATTTATTTAAATATAAAAAAGAGACAGAGACAGAGATAGAGTGATATATAGCCTATATAGAGTGAGATAGAGACGGAGAGATAATTTGAGATGGAGCGAGGTATAGAGAATGAAATGGGTTAAATAAAGATATATGCCTATATATGTATAGAGCTATATAGAGACTTATATATAGAAGATATAGAGATAGTGGAAAGTATATATGTAGATATAAAGAGATAAATAGAGATAGAGAGATACATAGATGTATATAGACATAAATATATATAGAGAGATGGATAGATGATTTGTATATGTGGAACTACTTCAAACATATTACAAAACAAAACTGAATGAGGCATTGCAATGCAGGCCGAGCATTAGCTATATAATGGAATCTTTTCAATATTAGTAATCTCTTATTTTTCTGCATTTTTCTATATTGCTTTATAAAGTCTAAATTACATACAGACCGGTAAATTACTATAAACTGGCAGAACAAAGGCTGTCGGGATCTGAAAGTGTTATAAATTAATTTTCACACTTGACATTCAAATTAAGAAGACAATTACTAACTGCACCCTGTGTTCAGCCCGGGCAACGCCGGGTATTGCAGCTAGTACACATATAAGCTGAAGTACCCGGCATTTCCCAGTTTTTACGCAGTGTAAAGATACTTCTTTTTAACAAGCTTTTATTTAACTTTACAAGTTTGTTTGTTTGCTTGATTAGTTCAAATCTGGCAAGTTAAATTCAAATTACTTCCGCTTGAACTAAGAGCTGGAATTTTACGTGCTTGTTCAGTTATGCTGACAGTAAATTTATTTGATACACACAGATTACGCCATTTTGAATTTTGGCTGCCATATTGAAAGTCCGTTATTATTATCCAAAAAATCGGAAAAATTAAAAAATATATAAAAAATTTCTTAATTTAAATGTAATAAAACAGTTTTAAAAAACTGATTCTGCCATTTTTAATGTTCCTGCCATCTTTGAATTCGTTAGAACCTTGTTTTCAAAAAAAAATTTAATTAATTTTTAGAATAACTCAAATGTATTGTTTCACACGTTTTGAACTACTTGTAGATGAGGGATAAACGTTGTTTTTTTTTTTCTTAATCATATGTATACAGTAATTTTTGTCTTATTTTGAATTTTAAAAGTGCAGAATTTCATCAGCAAGTACAATTCCACTTTAAAGGTTAATAAAGCAGGATGAAGTAAAAAAGAATGGTTGTATGTATGGATTGGTCAATCAAATCCTCTAATTGATTCGTGACTTTAGTATTCGATGGCTTCTTTATTCGAGGAATGATATCCAAATAATGTGTTAAGGAAATAAAGTTAAATAAAAACATTATACACCAATAACCTCTGAAGTTTACCTACTAATTCCCATAACTATCGTGTTACCAGTTCCCAAGATATTGTACACTAAACATGTATTAATATAAATAAAATTGCATATGTACTGATTTGAAAAACTTAGCTTATTGTACAACAATAAAATGGTAGAATTTTCAAACACTAGCTAGTATTTTATTCTTTTATTGAACTTTATTTTATTTTTTACCCTTGAAACCTTAGATTCGGATTTGAGCGGTATATTCGAGGATTGGGATTCGAATTCGAGATTCGGATTCAAAAATTTTGGGATTAAACCCATCCCAAGTTATATTCATACCTAGTGTACCGCTTCTATGCATTTAAAAGTAATTCAAAATTCCTAAATTTTAGAGTTTAAAATGCAATAAATAGTTGCATCAAAAGTTGTTGTCCAAGGGAAGGATTTGAATCAAAAATGTGTATATTGACACCACGCATTTAACCACTGAGCTAAAGAAACGCGTTTAAAAGTTGTGGAGGTTTTGGGTTATCAATGTTGTTAGTACAGAATTATAACGTGTTTTTTAAAGTTTCAATTATTTATTTTTACAACTGTTTAAGTTCATAAATTGAATTCCACAACAGTTTTGCAAGAACGAAAAATTTATTTGGCGTACATACACGCTTGATCCGTCCGCCGATATTCACAAAAGTAACTGGGTGGGGAATAATGGAGTTCCGCGTTTACGAAGTAAGTAAAAAAAATAATACTGTGGAAAATAAAAACATGTGGGCGAGTCATTCAGAACTATCCAGAGATGTGTGTAATATGTAACCTCGGTAACGAAAAAATTCACGTGTTCTCATGTTTAAAATAAACTTAAGAAACCACAATTGGATACGAAATTTAAAGAAGAATAAATATAAGATAAATATAAGAAAATTGTGTTTTCATCTACTTTTCTTGACACGAATCTCACGTATTTTCCGCAACCGCTGCTATAATACGCTGCCGATGCAACTACGATGTCTATTGAATCTTTTTTATTAGCAGACCTAAATTTTAAACTATATAATGAAAAGGCTCCGATAAAATATTTAAAAAAATCTTGAAATGATAATAAATCCCAGCTTGGAACTGACTTTTGACCAAGAATTGTATTACAGTTCTACCCATCTAGTTAAAATTCATTAAACAATTAATACTCTAAAGTTTATCTTTGGCTTTGTGAACTTTGGTTCGCGATGTCCGCTACAGATGGCAGCGACTTCCGTTCCATTCACGAAATTACTCCTACTAAATTCCGTATATAAAATGATTTCCATATGTTTGGTTTACGGGCGATGCACATCTGGAGCCGTTACTTTTGTAGTTTTCTCCAACTCTCATTATAATATCTGGAGGAATTCCGGTGATTTCCTCATTAATGGCTTCCTGAGTTTTTGTAGTGTTCTGGGACGATGTTTAAAAAAACTATGCCAGGAGATGCTCCTATGAGAAAAATTCGCAGGGGCTCAATTCAGTGGAGTGGGAGAGTCATTCAACGGCTTCTCGTAAAGAGATCAGTCGACCGTGGAAAATCTCTTGCAAAATGAGAGCGAAGTGTTGTATGGGCTGTGGCTCCATCCTGTTGAAACCAGAAACCACAATTTTTGGGACGCAAAACATTCTTCAGCATGTCGCAGTACCGGTCGTAAATGATGGTAGCAGTGACGCAATTCTCTTAGAATTAAAAAAGGCCCCACAATTCCTTCAGAGGACAAAGCACACCAAACCGCACACCAAACATTTGGGCTGTGAAGAGGTCGTTATTGGAGTCCTAGAGGGTTCTAAGCAGCCCAGTAACGGAAATTCTGCTTGATCACTTTGTCAGAAAGATGAATGTACGCTTCGTCGCTACTCTCTAAAGTTTTCTGGTTTAACACCAGCCTCCAAATCATTAAAACCGTCATAATCCGAGTGATCGTCATTATCATAAGTATAATCAGAATAATTATTTTAACGCTTCGTTTCTGTTTCAGAGCTTCATCATATTCAGGTGCCTCTATATTGATCTCCATTTCACAGAGGCAAATAAAATTATGTGTACATATATATATATATTTTCCATGATAATGCTACTTTCTTCGTAAGCTTCAATTCCAAATCATTAGCGAGATTTAAGATAGTGTTGTTAGCATCAAAATTTTCACTTTTATTGGGGTCATAATAGTCGTCCAACATTTAGCCTTCATTCAACTTCCTTGGTTTTGTTGACTCATCCTCGTTATCATAAGTCAGGCATCAGGAGAAGGCGAAAACCACCGCCGTCAGGAGGAGATGTGAAACCACCGCCGTCAGGAGGAGGTGTGAAACCACCGCCGTCAGGAGGAGGTGTGAACCACCGCCGTCAGGAGGAGGTGAGAAACCACAGCCGTCAGGAGGAGGTGTGAAAGCACCGCCGTCAGGAGGAGGTGTGAAACCACCGCCGTCAGGAGGAGGTGTGAAACCACAGCCGTCAGGAGGAGGTGTGAAACCACAGCCGTCAGGAGGAGGTGTGAAACCACCGCCGTCAGGAGGAGGTGTGAAACCACCGCCGTCAGGAGGAGGTGTGAAACCACCGCCGTCAGGAGGAGGTGTGAAACCACCGCCGTCAGGAGGAGGTGTGAAACCACAGCCGTCAGGAGGAGGTGTGAAACCACCGCCGTCAGGAGGAGGTGTGAAACCACCGCCGTCAGGAGGAGGTGTGAAACCACAGCCGTCAGGAGGAGGTGTGAAACCACAGCCGTCAGGAGGAGGTGTGAAACCACCGCCATCAGGAGGAGCTGTGAAAACCACCGCCGTCAGGAGGAGGTGTGAAACCACCGCCGTCAGGAGGAGGTGTGAAACCACCGCCATCAGGAGGAGGTGTGAAACCACTGCCATCAGGAGGAGGTGTGAAACCACCGCCGTCAGGAGGAGGTGTGAAACCACAGCCGTCAGGAGGAGGTGTGAAACCACCGCCGTCAGGAGGAGGTGTGAAACCACCGCCATCAGGAGGAGGTGTGAAACCACAGCCATCAGGAGGAGATGTGAAACCACCGCCATCAGGAGGAGGTGTGAACCACCGCCGTCAGGAGGAGGTGTGAAACCACCGCCATCAGGAGGAGGTGTGAAACCACCGCCGTCAGGAGGAGGTGTGAAACC